>NC_056732.1:858282933-858570433 GCF_019279795.1 Protopterus annectens | reverse complement strand
AGATGTAAATGGAGATACAGGAAAAAATAGTTGAGCAGTTTAACAGCTTAAAGTACCCTGGAGTGGCGGCTGAGGAGATGGGAAGTCTGACTGAGGAGATTAAAGCTAGAATCAGAGAGGCTGCAGCTGACTGGCAAACAGTGTCAGGGGCAGTGTGTGATAGAAGAATGTCAAAGAAACTGAGAAGTAAGGTGTACAAAACAGTGGTGTGACCCAGTACTACTGTAATGCAGAAACCTGGGCTGTGCAAGCAGAGCTTAAGGTGATAAAGGGGAAAAGCTGAGACTAGTAGTAAGATGCACACTGTAGGAAAGATGTAGAAATAAGGACATCAGAGCAGAAGCCAAAGTAGCTTCATTACAGAGAAGCTTAATGAGAACAGATTATGGTGGTTTGACTACATTTACAGGAAAGCAGCAATTTGTTGAATAAGATATGTGACAAACAGGAAGAAGGCAAGAGGAAATGGAATGTCCAGCAAAGAGATAGATGAATGGATGGATTATTTGAGGGAATACCTGTGACTAAAAGGTTGGAAAGTAACACTGAATCAAGAGCAATTACAACAGTTGGCACAACTCTGTAGAAAACAGGAAAAGGGGAGTTGAAGATGATGATGATGACTGGTAAATATACTTCTGCAGCAAGAACATAAGCATTACTAGGCCTGCTGACTTTAAGGGCCACATCCCCGGCAGTTCTCACAGCCTGCATATGCAAAAGCAGTGCACAATGTAAACAATGATCTGCATATTATGGGTTGCATGCCTGGACTTCTTTGAGTCAAGGTTGCTCTGTATGCATGGGCACACTATGACTGAACACATCTTGTCTCCAACTCATGCACTACTTTGAACACAAATATCTGAACCTGTGAGTTTCGTACTCAGAGCAACACTCCCTTGGTTACACAGCATTGGACAAGTTCAATTTGCAGGTCGGTGTCAAATGCACTCCACCCGCAAGTGGTAGGGTTTTGGACTTTATGGTTGCATTTCATGTCCATTGGTCACTTGCTTTTATTAATGACCAGATATAGAAGACAGTGGGTGTTGTACTTTTCAGGAGTCCACTAAGAACAATAATGTCCTGTTTATTTTTCAAACAATTATTTCATCCTGAAACACAAGGCCATTGACTCTCATACTATGTATACATACCTACACAAAGAGTTTCTCTAAACTGAGGTGCAGAGCTTGGATTAGGAGCAGGGAAGGGTAAGGTTAGGATTCACACAGATTAGTAAGGTGATGTATATCTATGCATATGTCTGTGTATATCTGCACATGCATATGTGTGACAACTGTGACCTAATATGACGTAATGTCATATCTATCCACTGGCTTTTACATGCTGTCCCCGATCCTGCCATGCATATTTGGTCTGTTCCTAATAGAATTTATGGTTATCAGTATCTCTGTTTGCACCTTTGTCCCCATTCTTTTTCTTTTTTTGTTGTTGTTTTCAAACACCTTTATTGAATTATCACTTGTAAGATAAACAAATTTACACTCGTAATAAATGTAATAAAACTATATTAACATAACAAACATTATACTTCACACATATTGCAATATATCATATAACTTAAGCAATATTACATAAATGATTCAATTCCTGACTTTTTCTAAACAAGAAGCATCTTATGAAATCATCACTTATTAGATAGGAAATCATACATTTATATAAATAAAAAGAAACCACACCAACAATCTTAGTTGCAAGCATTTTACATCACAAACCATACTGGCACACTCCCAGTTGCAAACATACTTCACTTATAATCTACCCAGTCTTTCTCACTCAAACACTGCACAGCTCATCACATTAAGTCCTGCTGCCTTTTAGGCCTCATTCCTCCCTTGTATTGTCTCCATTCTATTTTGGCTCTGTCAATGATTCTTGACCTACTTGGTTGACTGTTTTGTTCAGCACATTGTTTACTTCTGTTATAACTCTCAACATAATTGCTTCTTCACATCCTCTCTTATAAGGAATATGAGGCACAGCTGGAAAATAATGAGGGGAATAGGGCCAAAGGCAGGGTCAAGTATCAAATATTGCTGTAATAGAGTTGTTTGGAGGGTAGTCAAACTGGTTTTAAATTAGCATGCATTTTCTTAGAGAAATGAAGTAGGACACTCAAGTCTTTTATTATTTAGTGATTTCCATCTTCAGTGCTTTGCCAGATAACAATGTTTATGTTTACAAGACATATACAGAGACATCCTGCAAAAATCAATAAAAGTTGAGGATGATGGTTCTGCTATCCACATTTTGTGAACTCTGCCATCCCATGTTACTCTTGGTACTATACTGGTACTCATGGTACTATCTCACGACTGGTCCCACTGCAATTGGTAATCGGCAGAATATGTGTATATGCTGTGACATGCTGTCAGGTAACTGGCCCAGTCGTCAACCTGCTCTCTAGCATGGTCTTATGGTTATTAACATTATGTATCTGTGATATTGCTGCCATGACATTTTCAGCAGTGACATCTGTGGTTGTATTTTTTTTTCTTTTACTTGACCTGCTTCAGAGAATATCCCTCACTGAACTGTTCTAAGATTAAATTAGCTTTAATAAAAGGAAGTATCAAATCACAGACTTCATCAATTCACTATTAAATAGCCTAGCTCAGATTCATAGATTAGTACTAGGCCAACTGCCCTTGTAGGCCATTTAAGCCTAGTCAATTACCACATACAAGAATCAAACCCTGCACCTTGTGTCTGGTAAGGTAAACACCTTAACCATTATGCTTACCTCCCTACTTCATTTCTCAGCAAAAGATGACTCTGGTGTACATGCACATAGTACTCAGATGTGGACAAGCATCTTGCATGCTGATCTTTTGTTTAGGATCCTCCGATTTTTTTTTATCTTTGCCTATACTCTGATATAATTTCTTGATAAGGAAGGTAATCTCTGTCCTGCAGTCCAAATAAATTATTGGCCTCTTCCCATTCTATTGCATTTCCCACTCTAATTATTTGCTCCCAATACCTTAGTTCTTTTGTCATTTTTCTCTAATAAATTCCACCCCCTTATTGCTTGTTGCTTGTATCCCTAATTGAATTCATCCTTATCATCAGAATCTCCTTTCTCCAATCCCATTTTGGCTTAGTTCTTAGAATACTTTCTGCTATTTTATGAATATAATATTCTACATTCTCAAATATGAAGGCACCCAGGACAACAAGACTGTTGCCCACTTCTTTATTCACAATTCACAATCCACAGGTTAAGCGCTTTCATCCAATTGCTGTTGGACTTCCTCAGAACAATTAACATTACTAACTCAACCTTTTTATACCCCTCCCTGTAAATCAATTGAACAATTAAAAGTAATTGGTAGGTTAAAATTCCCTTAACATCAGTTAAAATTCCATAGTATTGCACCAACCCCACCTATTTCTTAGACACATGAAATGCATGTTAAAATTTAGAATAATATCTCATTCTGACAATAAAATACTTAACAGTTTGAATAAAGTATTGCCAACTTATCCAAGTAAATTAAATAAATGCTACGCACACTAGTGTTGTGTATGTTAACCTAAAATGTGTTTAATTTTTAGTATGGCTGCAATACTGACACTGTCATTAATGCCAGGAAAAATGCTTGCATTCAATCTCAATTGCCACCTTAGTTCGCATACATCTAAATCTAGGTCAATCACCCTGCCCTGCCTGTCCTTCACCAACTATTGTAATACCAACAATTTAAACTTGTGGTTTGGATTTTGCATTACATGTCTGGTTAGGGCATTTTTTGACTTCATATTTTTAATGTCAGCACTGTGCTCTCTAATTCTGTCCTTAAATTGCCTGCTGGTCTTGCCAACATAAAAGGCAGAGCAATGCTGACACTTAGCCATATAAATTAAATTTCTGCTGTTACAATTGAAATGACCATGGAAGTAGAGCTTTCTTCCATTAATGAATACTGTACCACCTGTCTCACAAATATATGCGCATGCATTGCATCTGCCACATTTAAAATTACCAGGTATTCTACTGCTTTGTTGTGAGTCAATATGAGCCGCCATTTCCAAAAATTCTTTGAAACATCTGTCTCTTCTATATACTATTCTGGGGGATCCCCCTATCTTATCTACAAGGGAGCCATCACCTACTAATATCCTCCAGTTTTTCAGGATGATGCGAACTACCCACTCAACATCTTGATTATACGTGGTGATAAACAACAAATCATTCCCCATTTTGCTTTTTATATCTACCTGGTTGTTGCGTGGCATGCTAAAACCATTGCCATTATCATAGTCCACATTCCCACTCAAAATGGCCCTATAGACACCCTCAGTTCTTTTGTGTCTGACCTCCTCTGCCAAAATTTTACAAAGAGCCTCAGGGTAACCCCTTTTGATAAATAAGCTTGTCATATATTCAAGTTCCAATAACAAATCTTGGTCAGCTGGTGTCATTCTGGTAGCCCTTACATATTATCCTTTGACAGTGGATTCTTCTGATGGTAGGGGTGTCAACTACCAAATTCTAAATAAGAACTGGAAAATGTGGGCTTCCTGAAGATGTTGGATTTCAAGATGTTACTCCTATTGTCAATAGTTAAGCTAAGGTCCAGGTACGAAACATTGACCCTACTGTACTCAGGGGTGAATTTAAAGAAATCAACTGTGTGGTTAATGTACTGCAAAAAGTGTTTCAATGTCTCTTCGTCGCCTTCCCACACAATAAAAATATCATCCAAGAATCTGGTGTAATGCCTTATATATGCCCAAACTTCACTGGGGAAAATGTGTTCTTGCTCCCAGTAGGACATAACTAAATTTGCATATATGGGGGTGCAAGCCACCCCCATAGCTAAGCCAGTCACTTGTTTGGTAAAAGTGTAGAAAGTTGTTGTTTAGTACCACCTCCATTAGTGTAGTAAGGATGTTAACTTCATCCTGATCAAAACGGTTGGTTCTCCCCAATTGCATCCCCAGCCATTCTATCCCAGTGTCATGGGGTATTACTGAGAATAAGTTACATACGTCTACAGTAACTAAATATGTGTTCTCAGTAATAATTACTCCATTCAAATGTTCTAAGAATTGCCAAGAATCCTTTGTTATGTAAGAGAAGGCCCCCAACCTTTTTTGCAAATGATGGTCCAAATATTTACTAATAAAGCACGTCTTGGCTCTTTTAGCATCCACAATCGGCCTGAATTGCAAAAATTCAAGGCCCTTGTGGATTTTTGGGATACCAAAAATGTTCGGTATAACTGGGTAGTCGTTTTTGAGATAATGATAATCCTTTTTGTTTATTTGCCCTTGATATAACATATCTTCTATCAGCAGATCTAATTTTCTGTAGGCTATATATATTTCATTGAGATTGCTTTCACGATATGTATCCTCAGTTAACAATGTGTTCATCTTATCTCAATAATCATTACTATCAAGAATCACAACACCACTACTCTTATCATGTTTGATTATTTGGGTACTTGTATCCCTAGCCAATCCCAACAATAAATCACTGTCCTCATGTGTCAGATTGTTATATGGTTTAGATGTCCTCTGCCTATAACTGTCCCTTATATCCGTTTCACAAACCTTCTCATATGTTCCAATGGTTCCATTCAAAGGGGAATTAAAATAGCTAGGTTTCCTCAACACCTTGCATGGCTCTTCATGCCTTACCCCATTAAACCATGCTTTTAGGTTAATTTTTCGTGTAAACAACTTCAATCATATTAGGATATTCACCAAATCACCACACCTACTTGGCACAAAGAAAAACATTATCAGTATCCCAAAATCCCAAAATCCACAAGGGCCTTGAATTTTTGCATCATATTGGACTGCGCTGCAAGTAGTGATTTTCTTGCCCTGAAACAGAGAAGCAGAAATTTTATCAAGAGAAGGTAATTACTGCACCAGCAAATGGTACACAGTCCTTTTGTAAGCAGGTAGATTCAGTTCATCATCCTGGGGTCAACAAATGAAACAGTGGTGCACCATTTCTGAATTGTGTAGAATAAGGTGATGGGTTCATAAACATGAGAAATTGGTGTTTCAGGTACTGTCATTGCACAGTTGAGCAGGACCACACACATGATCTTGCCCCATTTTATAAATTACACATGGCTTTTGTACACCATTATTTGTCTTATGATTTCTGTTCCATGCCATGCATTGTCTACAAATACTGCCCTTAGTAATTGTTACCACTAACAAACTTTATATGGAAGGGAATGTCTCTCTGATATCACTCATCTTAACGTACCATTGAACAGTTTCACAGGAGCTTCATATCGAGGACATAGTAACAACCAGATCTTTTATTTGGCTTACTATTCACCTGAAAGAGAATGCCATTACAGCTCTTCTGATATAATAAATAAATAAAATAAAATATAACACACGTTAGACAAATACAAAGACATTTTGCTAAAAGACTCAAGCAGTTTACAAACCTGAACAATGAAGAAACGCTGGCTTCCACTGGTTTTAAAGCCTTAGTTTACTGGTTATACAAAAGGAATAATGTGCTTTGGGTTGAAATGATCAATCATCCTGTTTTTTTAACTGTCTAACAGGTTCTACAATGATCTAAAGACTGATGTCAAAACAAGCACTGTACTCATTATGTGTGAAGATACTCTTGATTTTTTATTAATAGACCAGGTTCAGTATTCAATGCATTATTTGTAGACAATGCATGCCTGGAAGGCATGTTTTTTGATGAAAAGTTTTCCTTATAACCTGTTTATATTATACAAAACAATCTATCAATGAGTGTAGAGTGGAAGAAAACTGTATTAATACAGGCTTCTCCTATCAAGACTAACTGTGATCAAATTTATCAAAGCATGTTTGTCAACTGACATTCAGCAGGGTGTAATTAATGTGAAATTTAAATTCAAAACTGTTGAACAAATACCCATCTTCAATGCATACTTGACAGTGAGTAAAACAGTAGCCTAGAAAATTGAACAGATATATACTCAGCAAGATGACATCAACAGAAATTTCAATGAAAGATGATGGGGGATAGGAATGAGGGGAAGGGGTGAATAATGGAAGGAAAGCTGCAGGTATTAGCTGGATGTGGAGAACAAAGCTTCACATCAGATATACTAAAATACTGATTTTATTATACTTATGAAATGTTTAGCACAAGAAGTATGGACAAAGCCTAAAATAATGGGGTACAAAGGCTCAAAAATAGGGACAGATTTTAAGTACTGCTCTTATAAACTTAGAAAGCTGCTAGAATAACAGGGTGTATGTTAGCATGGATTTTCTGAAGGCTATGAAGTCTGAAACTCAAGTGTATATCATTACTTAGTGACTTCAATCCTCAGTTCTTTACCAAAAAATAAAATTCTTATGAGGAGCAGACCAAAATATGAAGCAGAAATCTGGACATTTTGCAAAAATTTGTGCAGCTGAGAGATAAGCTGATTTTGTTTTTCTACAAATGGGAGCTGGGCTTTGAAATAATCGTTCTCAATTCATATTCACTGCTTAGAATTCCATACTAATTGACTTCCAGAAATGGAGTTTAAGGTCAGGACTTTTATCTTTATTTATTTGACTATGCGTTTGTGTGTGGGTGGATGGGTAGGAAGGTATGTATGTGTGTGTATGTGTCTGCATGTGTATGTGTGTGTGTGTGTGTGTGTGTGTGTGTGTGTGTGTGTGTGTGTGTGTGTGTGCGCGTGTGTGTGTGTGTCTGTATGTGTATGAATACTTATAAATCTGTCATTGTACTCTGTAATGTTTAGACTGCTTAGAGGCAACTTGTGCTTGGCCTACAGAGCAGTCTCTGACCCTGCCTTAATGGATACACTGCACATCTGTAAATCAAAAGTGACAAGATTCCCCCAAACTAGGGACCTTAATCTGGCCTGCGACATTAACAGGGCATGCTGGAGAGACAGATATGTCTCCCAGAGGTTGCCACTCCTCTAGAGCATGCTTCCCAATTCATATTAAGCAAAGCTCCTCAATGACCCTATTTAAGTATAACTTTGATAACTGAAAGGGAGACCATAAATTTACCCGAGGGGTATCTCCTATGTCCCACTTAGACAGGGACAGCCAGTGCTAATCTTAGATTCATGTTGCAAATATAGACTATATATCTTGATCTATACGGGAACAAGGCTATATCATGGCTAAGTTTCTAAAGGCCCTAGGATCAATAGCCTAGTAACCTACTACGATCCTATGATCCTATGTTATTGTTGGTCAGCATGCATAAAGACAGACTAACAGTACATTTATTTCTGCACATTGAAATATAAGAAAAGTGGCAAAAAATAAATGAATGAATAAATAAATAAAAAATGTTGTTTTCTTTTGGGATTGGTGAACTAAAATCAGTTAAAAAAATTAAACTGTCACACTACACAGATACCTAGTTTATAAGAATAGTGGTACTAATGGAGAATTGGGTTTGGATCAAGTAATGTGTTGGTCTGGGGTTAGTAGTGGCAGCAGGTTTTGGATTAAATGTATGTCATTACTTAGTAAAAAAGGATGTTCAGGGAGCTCCCATTTCATCTTAATCATGTGTGTTAAACCTAACCCTGCCATTGTCTTAACCCCAGCCCTACAAACTAATTTACCAAAAACCCTTTCAATAATAGTACTACAACACAAGTTAAGCAAGCATACACACATACGCACACACACACACACACACACACACACACACACACACACACACACACACACACACACGCATACACACACGCATGTGCGTGCACATACATGCGCGAGCACAAACGCACGCACACAGACACACGCACATACATGCACACACATTATACATACACACACACACACACATATAAATAAATATCACCTTACCTAGCACTGACTTTAATTCAAAAACACTTGCATACAAACAGTAAAACATATACAAACACGCACACAAAATTAAAGCTATCCATTTACCTAGCGTTTATTCTAACCTTAATAAGCAAACATTCGTTTACCTTCTCACACACATATCTCTCATACAATAGAAGAGTCAGTGAGCCTACATTCTGTGTCATCTACTGTTGACCGCAAGTTTTGATTTAAAACAACAGCAATATACTCTGTTGAGTAGGCATGCATACATATATATGTGTGTGTGTGCTCGCTCCCTCTCTCTCTCTATATATATATATATATATATATATATATATATATATATATATATATATATGTGTGTGTGTGTGTGGGGTCACCTTTAAAACATCTAAAACCCTTAACATCTATTTTCATAACACTGAGACCAGAACATCTAAAACCCATAACATTGAATTTCATAACATCTAACAGTACAAATCACATGAAAATAACATTCCCTCCACATATAATGACACATAATGACACCAAACTACCAAACACACTTTTTACTACGTTTCTGCAGGGTGGCTTGGTACAGTGGGGTTAGGAAATTAATTTTTCCCACTGTAGTGCGATCTTGGAGTTGGTATATTTAATTTATGTGGGGTGGGGGGGCTTGGGGGCTTGCCCCCCTGCAGAAACATAGTAAAAAGTGTGTTTGGTAGTTTGGTATCACTATATGTGGAGGGGATGTTATTTTCTTGTGATTTGTAGTGTTAGATGTTATGAAATTTGATGTTATGGATTTTAGATGTTTTCGGTTTTAGATGTTCTGGTCTCAATGTTATGAAATTAGATGTTTCAAAGTAGAACCATATATGTGCATACAGAGTATATATAGCCTCTCTCTCTGTATGTATATATATATATATATATATATATATATATATATATATATATATATATATATATATATATATATATCTCAATACACACACAAACAGACAGAGACTCATGCACATATATACCCATGTACATGCAAACACACACACACACACACACACACACACACACACACACACACACACACACACACACACACACACACACACACACACATGCACAGATGTGCACTCATCCAAATACATATGCACCTACCTTTTCATGATTGAAGTGATAGCGCTAGTCATGTTAAATGATCAGCACACACTTAAAAGTTTAAAGATGAAGAATGAGGAAATACAAACTTGGACTGCAGGCTGATGCTTAGTGATAATTTATAGGTCTAAATCTTTGTAGTTTGTTTTCAGATCTGGACGTCTATTGTAAGGCCTCTGTTTTTTATTGAAAAAGTAAACCCAAAGTGCATAATCAGTAAATTCCCAAAGAAGTAAAACTTGGAAAATGTCTATAGCAAGTCAAAATGTATGCTACTGGAATATGGAAATGAGCAATCAGCAGCTCAGCATTGCATTCCCTTCTGTTCAGGTTATAAAGACCTCTGTAGTCATTCAGATTTGTGATTAAGTATACAGTCAGGAGGCAGTCACTGGAAACAAACTTCAGCTTTTAATGGTGCTTCTGCTTCCTTGAAGGCTGTTTGCTGAGGTACAAGAGGCACCATTAAAAGTTGGAGTTTGTTTCCAGTGACTGCCTCCTGAATGTATTGTTTTGGATGTTTTGTGTTGATGTGTGTTTGGATAAGTATTAGAGGAGTCAGACATCAAAACTGTAATGGGGCAAAATTGGAGGAAGAGAGCTGGTTCATCAAAATAAGAGAAGAGAAGAGAAGAGAAGGTACTATGGACAAAGAATTGCTAGAAACAGAAGACAGGAAATGGAATGATCTGGAAGAAATGGCGGCAAAGAAATAATCAGATTCTATTGCAGAAAAAAATGTGTTCTTTTTTTTCACAGGGAAAGAGGGGATGCATAGCAACAATGAAATCATCCATTATAACTCTATATGCACAGAATGGCAGTAGTATAATAAAAAGAAAGCAATAAACAAAGCCACAACTGAATGCTCTACAAAAGAACTGGCTCTAGAGGAAAATACATTAATGCTGCTGCAAAACATGTCATTGGTCATAGAAAATCACTGAAAATAATCTCTGCATTGCATTGTATAGTACTACATATTCAACACATACATATACTGTAAAGGTTTTTTTAAAGAATCAAATTGTTTTGGCATTTTATACAATGGTGTAAATATAGGTTTTCCCTCTAATCAGAATTCATTAGGCACAAAGTGAAGTTTACAGCATTTCTTTTATTACTTCTAAGACTTTTGATGAAACAAGCTCAATGTTATTATTGAAACCTGAAGCGCTTTAAACCAAACATATTGAAAAAAAGAAAGTGAAGCATAGATTTGGAACAGAAAAAGAACAACAATATGAAGCAATCACATTATAGAATCTCAAGCAATCTATTTTGTCGAGTCAGGGAAATGCTATTTGGATTATACTGTGTTTGAATTACTTCACTAAAGCTGCATCTGTGTTTGGATGTATGAAATCATAAAGGAGCATGAAATTATTTTAACACTGTTAGGAAAATTATTTTTGTATGGTTGCTTAGATATGAGTTGCAAATCAAAATAATAACCTCATATTCTTGATTCCACTTCTTTGTTACTGAAATACAAAATTCATTTTCTAAACAAAGCTATTTTCACTTGGTTTTTGATGTCATTTGGTAGGATGTGTCAGGTTATTGTTTTAATCTCTTCTTTTTGCGAGTTTACATATCATGTAAAAGCATAATGACAACTGATTGTAGTAGCCTTTCAAGAATACAAGCATGCTTTAGTATGTAATAAAATGTGACACAAAGGGCAAGTGTTAACAGTTCTAAGATGAAACGGATGTAACTTACCATGTACTTCCCTTCCATGCATACAGTTTGCTATGTAAGAAACATGTCATAGTTATATGTTTAGACCAGTACAAGTTGAAAAAATGGTGTAATGATATAAAATGTTTATAGTGTGTTTGTACATCTTTTTCTGTAAAATGCTGAATAGATTAAACTATGCACATATTTTCAAAGATTATGGTCAGAAAAAATAACCACCAAGGTCCCGAGGTGGGGTGGGGTGTGGGTGGGATTGTTCCCTGTAGCAGTGAATGAAATCCTGCCAGATATAATTCCAGGAGTGTGGCAACTCAGCAACAGAGGGGAGCTGGCAAGTGCTGATGGGGGGATGCTGGTGGGAAAGAATAATTCTGGGTGTATATAAATTCCAAACCAAGAGAGTTAAGATGGCTATGGGGACCTTCTGTCAGCTAAGTTCAGATGATGCCCAGGTGTTCAGAGGCTTTTTAAAAACTCTGAACTTAATTATGAGGAACAGAGAGGGCTATAAAGAGCAAGTTGATCAAGGTATTTGTTCAGGAGTAATCTAGGTATTTTGGGTGCTGTTGTTTCATAAAGGATGTCAGAATAATCTAAGAGAGAGAATAAGTTTCAAATGTGGATTTGTCTGATATCTGAAGGGAAGAGAGAAGGTATTAGAATAGAATGGATTTACTTTCTTTCATAATGATTAAAAGACTGTAATCATAAAAAAATTTTGGTGGATCGGTACACTGCAATGGTTGGCAGTGTGGTAATCGCATCTTCCTATATATTTGCTCATACTTTAGTAAGGTTAGAGTGGAAATCATGAGATGATGGCAAATGGATGGCAGGTGGAGATGCCTTGGTGATAGGGTGTGATAGGGTGGTATTCTTGTGTTATGGTGCTATGGAGCAGTGGTGGTTTTAAAGTTTAATGGGAGAGAAAAAGTCAGATCTTATACTGCAGTCATTAATGGGATGAGGAAAGCTGTTAGTTTGTTGTAGAATGTGGTCAAAATATTTGGTCAATAGAAGATTAGATGTAGATAATATTGTTCCTTGTGTTTGGTCAGTATACAAATTACAAAGAAACTGAAGAAGGTGGGACCATGGCTGTACATGAGGGAGGATATTAAGGGCTGTATATGGAACTAAATAATAGTAGGAGGTAACAAATGATTAGGTAAAGGCCAGTTGTTAAGTGCATTAAGCAACTAGAAGTTTGTCTAGACAGTGAGTAGTCCAGGCAGCGAGAATGTGTGAGTGATAAATCAGGCTAGGCCTTGTCTCTCCTCCTGGATGAATTTAAGAAGTTGAGAAAGTGTAGGATAGTAGAACTAGAAGTTTGTCTAGACAGTGAGAAGTCCAGGCAGTGAGGATGAGTGCGTAATAAATCAAGATAGGGCTTGTCTAGCCTATTGGTTGAATTTAAGATGTTGAGAGAGTGTAGGATAGTAGAACCTGAGTAATGACACTACAGAGGGAGAACTGTTAAAACTTTCTCAAATGATGTAAGAATGCCATTTGACCTTGATAAATGTGCAAAAGCAACTTGTAAAGTAAGAAAGCTGCAGCACCAACATAATATCAGTCTGAGAAAGGAATGTGACCTAAAGGAACTTGAGTAGGATGGAGTACATAAATATTTGGGAACTGATGAAGGATTGACAATAAAACATTAGAAAATACAAAAAAAAAAAAAAAAAAAAAAAAAAAAAAAAAAAAAAAAACTCAGTAATACTTCAGAAGACTAAATATAATGCTGAAAACTGCCTTGACAAGTTATAAACCAATTTCTTATTCTTGTTCTAAGATACGGATTTTGGGTGACTGACTGGGCCCAGAATGTTTTAGATGAGTTGGACAGGAAAACAAGAAAAACCTTTCATGCTTTTCAAATGATATGCAAAATTAGTGTATTCCAAGATTATATCTAATCCTCAATCTGAAGGAGGTATGAGCCTCCTAAAATCGATTACATGTATAGATCTGCAATCATGGGATTGTATATATAACTGCTGACCTTAACAGATCCAAACATTATTAATGCTGCAAAACATGAGGAGAAGTCTAAGATGACTTCCCTGTTAGTTTAGCAGAAGCATATTGGTGTCAAGCAGGAATGGAAATCAAACTAGAAGTACAAAAAAATCAGACAGCAATTGGATATGCAAAAAAGACAAAAGAAAGAATATAATGAGAAGGGTCACGCGAGAAAGAAAGAAATGTAGAAAAGGCATAAATATTGCAGTAAGTAAAGAGATCTGAAACAACCTCATGTTGAATAGGATTTGAAGCAGGAATATTTAAGGAGAGGTGAATTGAAACAAAATAATGACAGGTTAATTATGGCAGCCTAGGATAGTGGACTACGTTCACACTGATTTGCAAAGTCCTTTGAACATGTGGTAGAAAGAGACAAATGCAAGTTCTGTAAAAAAAGAACTGGAAACAGTTGCACATCTTGTTGCTTTGAGTATTGTGCTCATGGAAGCGGGCCTGTATACTGAAAGGCACAATAATGTGGCCAGAGTGTTACACTGAGGATTGTCCAAACACTACAACATTGAAATAGTTGAAAAGCATTGTAAACATGAACCACAAAGCACTGTCAAATATGTTGAAGTTTATACCACATGAACTTACCCATTACCAACAGTTCAAAAATAGATATGAGAATACCAAGCATGAAAAAAGACAAAAATAGCATTACTGAAATGGTTACACCCAGTGAATACAATGTTTTACATGCTGAGAGGACACAAACTCATGAAATATCAGAATTTGCTAGCAGAAATGAAAGTAATGAAAGTAATGTGAAAAAAAGGATGCCATGGCAGTTCCAATAGTAGCAGGAACAACAGGTCTAATAAAAAGAATTTATAGTCGTATTTAGATATGCTACTGACGCATGTAACTCCAGATGGAATCCAGCAGCAGTCAATTCTGGCAACATTGAGGGAGCTGCAAAGAACATGTTTGGCTAACATCAGAGATTGAAGCAATACTAATTTCATAAACTTTAATTGTACTCTGACTTAGGAATGGGACCCATTCGCATCATGATATTAGAAAACCAAAATACTTCAGAAACTACAAAAGAGGGAGAGCTGTACAGTCCAGAGATTTGGAATATTGTCTGGGTAACGATTTGCTTCACAATGCAAGCCAACTGAAGTTATATGTACTGTAAGTGAATGAAAACTCATATTAAATTGGTAGTTATTTAATTTCACAAATGTGGACAATGAGAAGACTACAGCTTGACCATTTGCACAGAGGATCAGGCATGAATTAATGCTTATAATAAGACTTATTATGAATTTCGGCAAGGATGGTGATGAAGCATTGCCAAGACTATTTCCACTTCACATGATGAATGGCTTATTTGTTAGATGCAGAAGGTTTCTAATTTTATAAGAAAAAAGTCTACCAGTGAAGGCAAATCCTCTGCAAAACACAATAGGTAGTCATGACACATATACCATTTTTGATATACAGAGATTAGCATTTCCCTTTTGGCAGACATACAATCACATTTCAAACTAAATCAGCACCAATCCTTGCACATATTGGGAGTTTATATCTACCAAGAAACAATTATAGTTCAACAGAAGATCTCTTCTGCTGGGTAGCATCTAACGGGAAAAGAAAAAAAATGACATTAAGAGATTTTAATATTGAGCTTTTTTTCTCTCTCTCTATGTCCTCTCCTCTAACAACCCCAATCATAAATCTATAGGGACGAAGATGGCGGATACTCCCTCACACTTGCTTCAAAAATAAAAATAACCAGGTTATCACAGTAGACTGGGTAGGTAAAATCTATTACTCTGGGACCCACTCAGGATTTTTAAATGCCCATCTACCTATATTTGCCATAAGAAAAAAAAACGAAAATTCAGACAGAACACCACTTAAATGTGACACATAACCTCTCAAATTTCAACAAAGGCACATTCATTTCATATCTAAAACAATATAACTGAATTAATCTGAAGTTCCTACCACTCAATGACAGTGTATCCTACTTCAGTAATATATTCAAAAAAAAAAATTCTTTAATGAACTTGCCACACTTTGTAATGTCAAGACCTGTCCCTGGCTATTCAGAAACACAAATAATCTAATGAAACTTAAAGATGCTGCCTGGAAAACTTGGTCCACAAACAAATATCAACCAAGCTATTACAGATTCATAGAGCTTAGAGACAGGGCCAAATACCATATTAAATTACACAAAAATATTACACTGACCGCTAAAATAAAAATTATCAGAACTCCAAATTAGTATTCTGGTTCTCTATAAATCTGCTTCTAAATACTGGCCATCCAACTCATAAATGTAATAACCCAGCTGATGTTGGCAAGGAATTTAACTCCAACGTTATTAAATTAGTCTTTTCCATACTCAACAGCTCAACGCAAAACAATGCCATAAACACATTGAAAGCTCTAATAACTCCCCATATACTCTCTGCCCAGCTAGTCCCTACTGCTATCATCAACAAGCTAGTACTTACTTTAACTAAAACCCTTCTCCCTAATACTAGACAATCTACTTAGCGAATATCTACAAATGGCAGCAGAGATTGCAGCTTACCCTTTGTCTGTTCTATTAAACCATTTAGTCACTGACTCTTACATACCTTTACAATGGAAAACAATATTGCATTCTTCCTATTCACAAAGGTGGTCATTCTGATAAACTCACCAATTATAGCTCCATGGACATTTTCTCCCCCTATCAAATACTTGAAAAGTGCATTCAGGCCAAACTTTGTATCACACAAAACATATTTCTTTCTCCTTCACACCATGGGTTTTGCACCAACACAGTAGCTCCATTGCCCTACTTAACCTCAGTAATACTGTTAACACAAAGAGAAATGATAATAAACTCACATCTGCTAACTTTGTTGACCTATCCGAAGCTTTTGACACCGTCTGCCATCATATACTCTTACAGAAACTCTCCAATCTGGGCCTTGTCAAGTCCCCTTCATTTAGATTTTTTTTAAATAATCCAGTAAAAAGGCTCACTGACATCCCAATCTAATTTGTTGCAGTTGAGGTCACACAAGGATCCATACTGGGATCTCTCCTGAACAGCATTTTTCAATGATCTTGGTCTGCTACACAAGAATGCTACCTTAGTACAGTTCACAGATAATTCGACCATCATTTCCTCAGCAAAAACTTTGATTCCATACAAAACTGACCCAGGAATCCTTCACTTTTATAGAAAACTGTCTAAATACCTCCCATCTATTCCTAAACTAATTATCTTCACTACCAAGCACCCCTCAGTAAAGAAACTGTCCTCCACTATTACCTCTTTCAACAATACCAAAATAGAACTTATCACACAAACCAAATTACTTGAGGTTTACATAGATGAAGACCTAACGTTTGACTTCTACATTCAACATACAGTAATAAAATACACCAAAAACTAAGCACTCTCTATAGGGAAAACCCCTATCTAATACTACATAATGCCATACTATCTTCCTACTACCCACCCTCCCCTATTCAGCACCAATACTGAGAAACATCATTAAAGTAACGTACTCAAGTAAATAAATGTGAGCAGTGCTAGAACAATGTGGCAAAATTTGCAGGCAATCTCCCCAACAAATCATGTCAATGTAGCCCTCGGACAACTCCAGTGACTTGAATCACCTCACCATCTCATATACCCTCATCTCAATATTATCCACAATCTAATAAACAAACCAAATGACTGTCCATCTCTGGCCAACCTTGTACTGCAAAACAACCCACCCAGAAGCTTGTGCTCTTCTGACAAAGATCTTCTGGATATATCAAAACTTGATAACTCTGCAACTTGTTCCCTCTACTCCCAACAAGTGTCAAAAACCTGGATCTCCATCCCCCTATCAGTAAGACAGGATTGCTCAAAACACTCATTCAAGCTGCAGTTAAAAGTTTGACTTATTCAACCCATGTCTCTGCAAATGTACAGCACTGGATTAGCACATCAGTCCTATCAACTTTATCACTGCTGAATCCACTCCTACCCTCATCCTACCTGTATTTTAACTCTCTCTCTCTTTCCCCTTTTTTTACACTCCTTCATCCTCAACTACCCTTGTCTTTCATTTTGCTTCTCTGGCTATCTCACTAATATACCATTTTTGCTTTCTGTTGAAAATAGCAAAAATGTATCTACCTGAATACTTTATTAAAATGTAAATGCAGTTCTCCCTTTTTTGAAAAATGTAAAGACTAGTGTGTGTGTGTTATTATTGTGTATTATTTCTGGTAATCTATCTAGTATTGCTGTTTGTACATTGGAGCCTTTCTCCCCAGACTTCTGTAGAAAATATGTCCTGTTGAATTTTCCTGGCAAATAAAAGCAAAAAATAAAAACATAAATTGTGATGGAGAAGGCAGGATGATGTTTATGATGGCAATAGATTTATTTTTCCTTTAGGGGCCAGTAAAGTTGGTAAATATGTTTGAAAAGAAGAGCATGATTTTGTTTTTTATTAATTGGCAGCATAAGATGGTTACTACATGTTGTTGAAGGGTCTATATCATAACATCGAAGTTCTCTAACATCGAATGTTATTATATCGAACCCTAAACACCGAAGTGTGAAAACATCGAACAGTCAGAATAGCGAATTTTTTTCCCAGGGAAAAAAATTGCTATTCCGAGAAACATATACACAGCACAAAAAACAGCCATCCACACACATACACTTAAAATCCTACACCTAAACTAAACTTTACATACAGTACTAGCTATCCACTTACCTTAACCCAACCCTAACTCTAAGGTCCGTCACTATCGCACATTCACCTCACCCGCGCCCTAACCCTAATTCACCTAACCCTAACCTACACACAATAGCACACTTACCTGAACCTGACCTGTAACACTCAAACATATCGAATGCTGAAAACAGCGAAGCCACAGCAATGGCCCACCAAATTCTTTCTCTGGGAAAGAATTTGATGCCCTGCACCTTCACTGTTTTCAGCGTTCGATATTACGGGTTCGATATTATAACATTCAATGTTAGAGAACTACGATGTTATAATATAGACCCATTGTTGAATGCTTCTGTTTAATATTGTTTGCATTTAATCAAAAGTAAACCTTTGATAGTGGCATATACAACTATAGTTTTATTTATTTTTATTTATTTATTTATTTATTTATTTATTTATTTAAATTTGTTGACCGGGAGTGTCCGACTGGACGTGGGTCCATTTTCAGCGGAGGCCCGGGGAGAAAAGCTCCACAGTAAAATAAACAGACAGTAGTTACATTGGATTACATAACGATTAACAATTTAACATAGAAATTACTTACAACATATTTACAGATGAAGAACATAGTACATCAGTAGACAACTAGAATCTTTATCTGTTAAGTACATAACAGGCGTTAGCAAATGTAACAATGAGAAGTTCCTGCTGTATAATAAGTAATAGGCTTATGAGCATCTGAGCTTGCTATCATCAATGTAGTTAGTGGAGGTGAAAGAAAGGTAGTAGTTGGATGGGGTGGATGATATTAGAGTGGGAGTTGCAAGGGCATAGCCAGCATGTTTTTAGGTGTGCTTTTAATAAAGTTTTGAAGTTGGTGCATGATGGTACGGAGGTAATTGTGGGTGGGAGTGAGTTCCATAATTTGGCTATGGCGCAAGAGAATAGTGCTTCACCAGCAGAGTTATTGTCTTTAGTGATCTGCAAGTGATTTTTGTTGTTGGATCTTAGTGGTCTGGTGGTGCGATAGGGTTGGAGTAGATTCTGGAGGGATGGGACATTTAGTGGATGGTTTACTAGTTTGTGGGCGAGTGAGAGTTGATACCACTGTAGGAGGTGAGGGAGTTCAAGCCAGCCCAGTTCAGCAAGTGAGAGACAGTGGTGACCATGGTAGGATGCCCCTGTCACGAATTTGGCGATTTTGTTGTAGCAGGTCTCTAGCTTGTTTAGATCACATTGCCTTAGGTTGGTATATACTGGAGAGGCATAAAGTAGGGTGGAGATAAGGTGGGAATTTGCTATTGAAATCTTTGCTGCTTTGGTGAGAAATTGTTTATTTCTGTATAATGCTCCTAGTTTTTTGTGGACTTTTTTATGGTCATGGATATGTGAATGTCAAATTTTAGTTTATTGTCTATTTCCACTCCTAGCAATTTGGTGTGTTCAGTTGGGTATATAGTGGTGTTATCTTTTGCTGTGATGTTAAAGTGAGAGTTGTTTTTAGTATGTTTGGTGGGTTGGAAGATGAGTAGTTTAGTTTTATTTGGGTTGAGTATTAATTGGGCATCGGATAACCATGTTTCAACAGAGGAAAAGGCTTCCTGTGTGACTTTTTGCAGTTTGGGTAGGGACTGGGCTGAGCAGATGATGGTTGAGTCATCTGCGTATTGGATGAGTGTGCCATGTTTGGTGGCAGAGGCTAGATTATTGGTGTAAACAGAGAAAAGTAGGGGTCCAAGGATGGATCCTTGGGGAACCCCTATGGAGACAGGTAGATGGGGAGATATGTCATTCTGCCATACAGCGGATTGTTGGCGGTCAGACAGGTAACTCTGAAACCAGTTGGTGACTGATTGTGAGAAGGATAGGTTATTGAGGACAGAGATAAGTTGTTTGTGTGGGACCATGTCAAATGCTTTAGAGAGGTCTAGGAAAGTAGCAGAGGAGAGATAGCCATTGTTTTTATGCTGAAGGATAGTGTTAGTAAAGGAGAGTAAGGCAGTGGTGGTGCTATGGTTTGATCGGAAACCATGCTGAGTGCTGGAAAGGAGGATGTTAGTAAGGAGGTAGTGTGAGACCTGAGAGTGTATGCATCTCTCTAGTATTTTGGAGAGTGGAGAGAGAATAGCTATGGGGCGGTAATTGGTTAGTTCTGCAGAGGGTCCGCCTTTGTGGCGGGGAATTATATGTGAGACTTTCCACAATGTGGGAACGTAACTTTCTGACAGAGATCATAATATAATAGAGTTCATAATATCTTGTGCATATGGTGGGAATTATATGTGAACATATATTTATTGCTTGTATTTTTTATGTTTATATTACTAAAATCACTCACAAATAAAGATGATTAAAGTGGTTGAAGAAACAGAACTGCTATGCATATATTAGAGTCATAATTTAAAATCCCCTTGCTTAGCTGTTGGGGTAACTGCATGTATGCATAAGTTAAAAAAGCAGATTGTAATCTACTAAAAAAAGGATTGCTGAGCAGAAGCAGATATATATTAACTGAACTTTATTCAGTATCGTCTTGATCTAGAAAAGGCATATATGAATGCTGAGCTACACTGCTAGCAGCTATGCATCTCAGCATGGTAAACTGAAGATTTAGAAGTACTCTATCTGATATGTTTATACAGTGCATTATACAAGAGGCAGATTGCATTCTGTAGTTACTTTCTATACCTACCACTGATGTCAGTGATTTATATTCATTTATGTTGGTATATTAAAAAAATAGCTTGCTATTTTGTGAGATCAGCAAACACCAGTCTTACCTTGACCTCATGGGACTGCCACCTTATTAGAACTGCTGCTTATCTGAGAGAAGGTTGATTGCTATGGGCTATATTATAAGAGGATACTTCATGATGATCACATCCTGGATTAATCAAATGCCAATAATAGACTAAATAAATAAATAAATAAAGCATTTTGTAGAGGAACAAGGACCAAATCCCTTTGTCATGAAAGAGGCTTTACTCTTTTCTAAATATATTAACTTCGGGTCACACAACCATGAGCAAAAGAGAAACATACAAACATAGCGAAAAAATGGCTTGCACAAGTCTGATCACACTATGTAGACGATAATTTCAGATGTGTGAATTTGGGGAGGTAGGATTGGTAAAATTACATTCACCCGGATGCTATTCATTCATTAAATTATCTCTCATGCTGGGTTACCTTATGTCTTAGAATTGCTTTGACTGACAGCCTAATTAGTGATTCATAAAAGTTCCATAAGGAGCTTTATTTCTGAACTGCACATTCTTATTAAGTTAAAATGCAAATGTTTGGCAAAAGGCGATCATGAAATGCTACATCCAGTTTCATAATTCAGCCTTAAATCATCAAAATCATTTGCACAGTTTTGCGCACCAGGCAGCGCCGGTTAGCTAGGGTATAACTATTACCGGCTCCACAAAGTCTACTCTTCAATTTTTCCCTTGAAACTAGACAAACTTTCAACATAAGCACTCAAACCATTCACTTTCATACTGGCACTTGCTCAAAACTCATAGCATGCACTAATAAACCTTAGCACTAGACCCCACCTCATACTGTAGAGAAGAACAAGGCTTTCAATTCGACCTTACCAGCCAATCAGTAAAACAGTTCACTGCACCTATCAAGGCATGTCCAAAGGGCAGTTTCAGGTGTATTCTCCGGTCCAACTGGTGAATCTGGGCATTTTGAGGCAATGTTACAATTGTCTCATGTACAAAGACAACCCTCTCCTCCTTCCACCAAACACTAATACATGTGAGAGATGCAATTACACAGCCAAACTGGAGGCTAAACTCTCTCAACCCAAGACTGAACCTGGCAGTCAAACGGAGAAGGGAATTACTTGCATCACACCACCAGTCTCACATAGACCTATGAAACCAGCACAGGCAAAAAACACACATAAATACACGAAAACATACTAGGAGGCACTAAATAAAAATCTGCAGAAACAACAGATACCTCCAAAGCAGACTTCCAAGCAACCTCCACCCCCCAACACAAACCATGAAACACATACTTTCTGTGAATGTTTTTTCGCTAGACTAAACTGCCTTCCCTGGTAAAGCGCTACCAGTTGTCCGAAGGCTGTATAGGTCACACTACTGGATGTTTTCACCATTTTTTCAAAGGCTGCATGTTAGATGTTAGATAGCGACTGTCTCTAATTGTTTTTTCGTTAGCGACTGACTTCCCAGGTATAGCGCTATCATTGTGCCTTGATTTACATATTTGCTCAAAGGTTGTATAGATTAAGCTACTAGATGTTGTTACCAGCTTGCTGAAGGCTGTATAGATAAAACTTTAAACCTTTATATTAGGCTACAAGTATTCAGCCTTTCTAACTGGAGCGTACTATCCATAACCTTATGACTTCATGATGGGTTTCTCCATAGTTAAACGATAGCGTCAGCTTCTTACCATGTGCTATCTCTTCCAGTTTAACCAGTTAAAGCCACCATATTGTGCTAGGAGTGCTTGATTATCCAGATTAACACTGCTGCAGGGAATTAGGTTAATGTTCCATCTTATTGTGATAGTTTACGTGTAGCTATTTCTCCTTTTTGGAACTATTCTGTACTGCACTTGAGCCACTGTATATGGATCACAAATACTGTTGTAAACCAAACTGTTACACGTTGTTTGAATCTAGATAGTGCTTTATTAGTGTGTGATACTGCATGTGGTACTTTTAATCTACTGGCGATGTTTTTTTACAAGCAATGTGCTTCCCTCCACGTGCTCTGTGAAACGCTGTTGTGAGACACTGTGTATCAGACCTTGCTCTGCTCATATTACTAGCTCTACTAGAATAAGTAGTATATGTTTATGCCTTATCTAGTTCCACTAGACTTATTTGAATGTTTCCACTGCTTTTTTATGTAGACTGTATAAATACACTAGTAGCTTCCTCCTTAATTAAGCTATAGTAAAAGATAAAGTGCATTTTAAATTGTTACTAACTGATTTTTGCTTTCCTGTCCATCTTTTTCTTTCCTCCAGCTTTCTTGCCCTGAATCTTTTCCCCCTGTGTTCTTGCCTGGGTGGATATTTGGACCTAACTAGAGCTGCACCCTGTGTTCATGCCTGGGTGGATATTTGGACCTAACTAGAGCTGTACTCCATATTGCCAAAGCAATACTCTCTGCTGTTTCAACTCCCTTCGAAGAAAAGTATACCCAAGAGACTCTAAAAGAACTTAAAGTACGTTCATCTGCTAAGCTAGAGCTACTGTACTCTTGCTCTCCTAGCAGTAGCAGTATACTCCCTGTCAGGATTGCCAGCAGCCTAACCCTCTCAACTCTACTCCTCTATCCTCCATACCTCTCACTGTTCTTTGTTACTATTGCTCCCTTCTCCCTCCATCCCATCAGCCCAAGTATTCCCTGGTGAGCCATTGCATTCCTGCATTGTCCACTAGTGAACATCCCTTCTCCATTGTTTCTGAGCTTAAAGCTTTAACTTACAACTCTTCTCTGTGCTAGGATAAGAAGTGAACCTAACAACTCTCTCCTTTGGTCTCACAGTTCCCACATCTCTGTCCCCCACTCTTCCCCTAATACCTTTAGCCCACTCCTCACACCTTGTCCAGACCCACTCCACTTCACCTTCTACTACTTACACTTCACTTATACTGCTTCTCTGATAGTCTCTCGCTCCTCTTCTTCTCTTGGGCTCAACCTGCTCCGTTCGCCCTACGGGCTCACTCCGCTCCCCTACCCTGCCCCCAATTCCCACCCACCCCCAGCACATCTACATTTATCCCTCCAACAACCACTCCCACTTCCACTCTACTCCAATCATTATTTGGACCTCCTAACACACCTTCCTTTTTTCCCGCCAAAACCAACTTTCACTCTCCTCCCAATTTTCATCTTATTAACCAATCCTACTCCATTCCCTCTTCTTGACTACACCCCTCTATAACCAATACTACTCTCCTCACTTCTAAGATAACTTACACTCCCTCTATTTAACACGGTCTCCTACATACCAAACAACACTATTCTATTACTGTCCTACTGTTACTCTTTTACAACATGCTCTCTAAATACTCCTCCATCTTCCTTTCACTACTACTTCTCCTCTCCTTATCTTATTTCCACCATCTCTCCCAGCCCACTATTTCCTTCAACTTCCAATCCTTTCATATAACTAACCACCACAACTCACCTCCATCACAATCATATTCTCTCATTTCCCCCTATTTATACCCCTCAGACAACCTCCTTCTTCTTCGATACAAACTTATCTCCCATCACACAATCTCCATTCCTATAACTACTAGCAAATTCCTCCATTTCACAATAAACCCCAATCTCACCACCTTGCTATCTACTTACCTAAACCATTATATACCACACCTGATTAGTACTCTCATATCAGGTGACATCCAACCCAACCCAGGCCCTGCCACTATAACCACCACAACTAAATCCTTATTATTCACTTCCTTAAACTCACAAAGTATCGTTAACAAAGTTCCAAACCTTCATGCTTGGCTTATACACAATAAACCTGACATCTTGACTATTTCTGAAACCTGGTTAAAACCACATATTAAGGACTCTGAAGTAGTTCCCCCAAACTACTCCATCATAAGAAAAGACAGACCTCTCAAAAAAGGTGGAGGAGTAGCCCTTATATATTCCTCCTCCCTAGTAGTTTCTCCCTACAACAAACCTATCCCACACTTTAACAACGCTGAACTTCTCCTTACTCTACTACAAATCAATAATTACAAACACATATGTATAGCTTCCCTCTATATCCCCCCAGGGGAAAACATCTCTACACTTGAACTTATCCTTTCTTGGCTATCTAGTAACATTAGTAATGAAACCATAATCCTTGGAGACGTAAACATTAACTGGGCCCTTATCCAGGCTCCTTCAAACACCACTAATATCAACCTCTACCGTTTCTCACAACTGATCAACTTGCCTACTCACCCAGCCAAAAAACCCTCAAATGGGAGTATATTGGACTGGATTCTAGTCTCTCATCCCCACTATTTCACCAAAAGTGGCATCCTTCCCGACCCACTAGGTGACCACTTACCCACCTTTACCCACCGACTTCCCACTATCCTTCAACGGACCCACAACTTCATTATGATCCGTGACCAAAAAAACTTCAACCCAATAACCTTTTCAAACTCACTAAAAGCAGTAAATTGGACTTGTCTAAAAACATTACCTCTAGACAATGCAGTCTCATACTTCAACTCAACATTCTTAAAATTACTTGACTCCCAAGCTCCCCTACGGACTAAGAGAATAAAAACTAAATCGGCCCCTTGGCTATCTAAAACTACTCTTTCTACCATGAGACAAAGAGACAAAGTGTGGGCACGCTACCAAAAACATAAGGCAACCCCACTCCTTAACAAATACAAAATGCTCCGCAATAAAGTTAAGAAACACATCTCTTTTGATCAACAAAACTATTTCTCTTCACTCCAAAACCAAAACAAAAACAACCCTCAAAAATTCTGGAAAGGAATCTCCACTCTCCTCCACCCCAGCAAACCAGATACTCCTACCCCAGATCCAAATGCTCCAGAACTAGACTTAGCCACCCAATTTAATTCCTTCTTTATTGACTCTATTTCCAAACTGACCTCCTCATTCTCTATCTCCTCCCCATCATCTAATATCCCTTCACTCACCCCCACAATCTCTACATCCACACCTTACTCCCAATCCACCAACAAAACTATTTCTCTTCACTCCAAAACCAAAACAAAAACAACCCTCAAAAATTCTGGAAAGGAATCTCCACTCTCCTCCACCCCAGCAAACCAGATACTCCTACCCCAGATCCAAATGCTCCAGAACTAGACTTAGCCACCCAATTTAATTCCTTCTTTATTGACTCTATTTCCAAACTGACCTCCTCATTCTCTATCTCCTCCCCATCATCTAATATCCCTTCACTCACCCCCACAATCTCTACATCCACACCTTACTCCCAATCCACCAATTCCACTACCCCCTCTTCTACACAAATTCTATCCTCATCTATACCACCCCAAAATTCAATGCCCCCCAACTGCACTCTCTTCACTTTAAATCCCATTCCTACTGCTACTATTAAGAAACTCCTTCAGAAATTGAAATCATGTACCAATGCTCCTGATAATATCCCTTCATACTTTCTTAGCATTGCTGCTGAAAGTCTTGCCTACCCCATTAGCATCCTAATTAACCGCTCCCTACAAGAAGGCATAGTTCCCCAAATTTGGAAACAAGCCTTTATTATACCCTTACACAAAGGAGGTAACAATAACAACATTACTAATTTCCGCCCCATAGCCATCCTGTCCCCCATTTCAAAAATCCTTGAAAAATGTGTGCAACTCCAACTCCTTCCTCATCTCCTAGACAACAGTCTTATAACCCCCACACAGCACGGCTTCAGACCCAATCATAGCACCATGACTGCCCGTCTCTCCTTCCTTGAAATCGTAAATAAAGCCCGTGACTCTGGACAAATTGTTTCCACCTTACTCCTTGATCTTTCCAAAGCCTTCAATACTATCTCTCACAGCCTGCTCTTAACTAAACTCTCCAAACTCTACCTATCTTCCTCCTCTCTGAACTGGTTCTCTAGCTATCTATCTAACAGAAATCAAGCTGTAAAATGGAAAAAAGCAACTTCCTCCTTCCTAAGTACCCCTACCGGAGTTCCACAAGGCTCCATACTGGGCCCTCTACTCTTCAATATCTTTATTAACGACTTCCACAAATCTATCCCTTTCTCTAGCATCATCCAATATGCAGATGATTCTACTATCATCTGCTCTGCCTCTTCTATCTCCACACTACAAAAACTTACTCAAGACGCCTTCTCTTCCACAGAGCAATGGATGCTAAGCAATCATCTAGCTCTCAATGCCACCAAGACCAAATTAATGTTATTTACTCCTTCGAAACTCACTCCCCCCCAACATGAACTCATTCTTAATTACTAGTCAAAATAACTCACCTCTTGAAATAGTGTCAGAGACCAAACTACTTGGGGTCCACATTGACAACCAACTAAAATTTAATTCCCACCTACAAAAAAACACATCAAAAACTTGGCATGCTGTATAGACAAAATACCTACATCACACCCACCACTAAAATCACTCTAGCTACTTCCTTCCTTATCCCCCTCCCTCCTCTATGGTGCCCCACTACTTACTAATCTTCAGTGCTTGTTAAAAAAACAGCTCACCTCTTGCTATAACAAAATTGCTAAATTCGCCACCGCTCATAAGTCTTCCACCCACCACTGTCTCTCCCTCCATAAACTAAAATGGATAGAACTTCCCAACTATCTTACACTCAACTAACTCTAGCCCACAAGCTTATTCTAAACCCCTCCAACTGTCCCTCCCTTTCCTCTGCCTTTGAAATGCACCTTCCAAATAGAGCTGTAAGGTCTAATAATCAAAATCTACTAGAAGTCCACAAACCTACTCATCCCCCAGGCAAAAACCTTCTTTCCTTCAGCCTTGCTCGCCTCTGGAACTCTCTACCACCAAACATCCGCATCTCCTCTAACCACTCTACCTTCAAGAAGTCACTTTTCTTACACCTAGCAGCTCAATGGGAATGCTCTTGCACCCACCCCACATAACCAACTCTACCTAACGCCCTGTAATATCATTATCTACTTTATTCATCTACTATGTTTGTTCATTAATCTGCATTTATGTTTTGCTAGAGTTAGTTAGTTTTGCTTTTGTTCCTTTGATAGCATGTACTAAGATTGTCACTGTCAAATGTTAATGTACATTTATGTTTTGCTTATGTTCTTTTTATAGCATGTACCTAGATGTTACTGTCAAATGTTAATGTACATTTATTTTCTGTTTGGAGCTTTTCTTCCCAGGACTCCATTGAAAACGGGTTCTTCAAGGCCCAATGGACTATCCTGGTAAACCAACTGCAATAAATAAAATAAAATAAAATAAATACTTCACAAAACCAGTGTGCCACACAATCACAGCCCTTAAGGCAAAATAACATACCCAACACATTAGTAATAGGTGACTCTATAGTCAGGCACACTGACGTCCCACTCACTAGGCTGAACAAGGAGAAGATTACTGTTAGCTGCCTGTCGGCTGACAGGATCCGCCACATAACACAAGCACTTAGGTCACTCCAGAGCAAGTACAAATATGACTCTGTCATTGTCCATGTTGTTGTGAATGACCTGAGCCGTACCTCCCTGCAATACATGAAAAGAGACATGGAGGAGCTCTTTGATCACGTAGCCCAGGGCGGTATGACCCTGACCCTGAGTAGCATCCTGCCCTCACCAAGAATGATACCACAGTATAGAGAAAAAATTATCAATTTCAACAATTGGCTAAGCTTCTGGTGTCATTCAAAGGGGATCCAGTGTCTGTCAGCCTGGGATGACATGCTCGACAAGCCACGTTGCTTCGCTAGAGACAGCTTGCACCTGTCACTCTTCGGCTTCCGAATACTGACCAAGGCTCTTGCCACCCCCATAGTGCCTTTTTAGGCAAGGCTCAAAAGACAAACCCACCGCCAGAAATAGCACAAGTAACAAAAAACTGAGGATAATGCTACTCAATGCTAGAAGTCTAAACCTCAAAATGCATGCACTCGAGGTACTCCACAGTATGGAGAAAATCAATATATGTGCAGTAACAGAAACCTGGTTTAAGACTCCAGAGAGCACCCCAGCACTACCAGGCTACAACTCATGCCATACATTTCGGCCACAAAACCCAAACTGAAATACAAAAGGCGGGGGAGTATCCATATT
Source organism: Protopterus annectens (assembly GCF_019279795.1). Lineage (NCBI taxonomy): Eukaryota > Metazoa > Chordata > Ceratodontiformes > Protopteridae > Protopterus > Protopterus annectens. The sequence continues at coordinate 858,541,214 of NC_056732.1, read as the reverse complement.
CATCAAGGATACCCACACCTCCAAGTTAGTGGCACAGCACAATGCTTCAGAGATCATCCACGTGCAACTAACAATGGGCAAAACTGCTATTCAAATTATAGCTTGCTACAGATCACCCACCATGTCCCAGGACCCCCACTCCGCATTCCTGGAAACACTGGGAAACATAAAGGTCCTACAAAACACCCTAATATTCAATGATTTCAATTACCCAAATATTAACTGGGAGAACTACACAAGTACAAACTCCCTTGCCCAACATTTCCTAGAATTTATAAACTCAAACACCCTGGATCAACTGGTCAATACTCCCATCAGAGGTGACAACATATTGGACCTGGTCATCACCAACATGAGAGACCGGTGTTCCACACCGGAGGTCAACCCATCGCGAGTTAGATCTGACCCTAAACTAATCACTCTGGATATCAACGACCAACCCTGGTCAAAGAAAACACTGCAAAAAAATTTTCAAAAGCAAACTTCACATTACTTAAGACTGAGGGGAGAAGTTTCAAAGCCCCCATGCTAAAGGATAGCGCTGTCCAAGCTTCAAAATCCTTTACTAATGCACTCTACGGGCACCTACAAGAATCCATGGATCGTGCTATCCCAAACAAAACCTAGACTCACTCCTCCAAGAAAAGGAAACCAGTCTGGTGGACCCCTGACATAAACAAGCTATACAATAGAAGGAGGAAACTAGTACAGAAAAGAGTAAAATCCCAAAAATGGAAGACATCCCTTATCAGTATCAGCAAAAAACTATGTTCCCTCATAAAATCATCCAAGGCTAGCTTCGAAAGAAAAATTGCCATGGACTCCAAAGATAACCACAAGGCATTCTTTAGCTATGTCAAGAATCTAAGTGGCAATTCTCAGATCTGCTCGGAGTTAGCTCAGAATGGCACAAAATACACTGAACAGACTGATATAGCCAACATCCTGGCAGACAGGTTCAATGCAAACTTCACCCCCTTCTCAGCCCCCAAAGGGCCCATAACTATACCAGAAGAATGTAGTGCCCTTGAAATCACAGACACTCAGGTTAAAACAGTCCTCTCCAAAGCCAAAAACACAGCATCAATGGGACCGGATGGTGTCCCAGGCTGTGCCCTACATGAGCTCAAAGATGAACTAACCCCTCACCTAAACACACTGTTTAAACTCAGCCTCTCCACAGGCTATGTGCACACAGAGTGGCGCACAGCAAGAGTTATTCCACTCCACAAAGGTGGAGCCACAATGGACCCCGGGAACTATTGCCCTATAAGCCTGACTAGCTTGGTCTGCAAAGCTATGGAGCGCACCATCATGGATCTCATTAGCAGAGACATTGGAAACATCCAAACACTGGACCATACCCAGTTCGGCTTTGTTAAGGGCAGATCATGCCTCCTAAACCTGGTGGACTTCTTTGAGACAGTTACCAAGGTTATAGATGAGGGAAAGGTGGTCCACACAGCCTATCTAGATCTTGCAAAGGCCTTCGACACCATTCCCCACTCAGGTATTATAGACAAGCTCACCAGCCTGAACATAAACCCCTACATCACGAGATGAGTTGTCAACTGGCTCACAGACAGAACCCACATGGTAAGAGTTGCGGGAGCTAGGTCTGACTCTAAAACAGTTACAAGTGGCATTCCCCAGGGCTCAGTCCTAGGACCCCTCTTGTTCGGCATATACTTCTCAGAGGTACAGGCAAGCACAGAAGGACTATGGCTGACCAAGTTCACAGACGACTGCAAACTAGGAGCTATAATTGACTCTCCGGCTGACACAGACATCCTCCAAAAGGGTCTCACTCAGACAGATACCTGGTGTCAAAACCATGGCCTCAAGCTAAATGACAAAAAGTGCATAGTCATCCCCTTTGGAAAAAACAAAGTACCCACAAACTACCACATAGGTGGTAGCCCCCTAATTACGGAAGACATAATAAGGGATCTGGGGACCCAAGTAGATAGTAACCTCTCCTTTGATAATCACATTGCTAAAGTGGTTAGAAAATCCTTCTATGTGGCCCACCTAATCACAAAAGGGTTTGCATCCAGATTGAAAAAGGTCATTGGGCCCCTCTATGCATCACTCTTCAGACCCATCATAGAGTACAATGCCCCATTTGGGATGTACCTTACAAAACACCTTCATCAACTGGAAAGACCACAAAAGTACCTCACCAAGAGGATCACTGGCCTCAAGCAGATGCCCTATGCTGCTTGACTGAAAAAACTCCAGCTGTACTCAGTTGCATACCGCCTACTCAGAGGTGATCTCTGCCTGACATACAAGGCCATGTCCAACTCAGAATTGATGGACATGCTCCACCTAAAGAAAACCATATCCCCTCAAGCCACATGCTCCAGGGATCTAAACCTCACCACAACAATAAATAGGATGTGCTGGAGGGATAGATTCCTATCCCAGAGACTTCCCATGCTTTGGAACAAGATTCCAATCTACATTAGGCAGAGCTCCTTGCTAATCCTCTTCAAGATAAACCTTGACGAGTGGATGGGAAACAGAAAGTTTACCCCAGGGATCACTTCAATGGCTCTGCTGGACAGAGGCACAGGGTCCTAATCTAACGGGTGGAAAAAGCCAACAAATTCGGGCTAGGCTTATAAATGCCTTCGAGCAGATAGCTTAGCACCTACCTATGAACCTATAACTGATTTTTGTATTTTGCTAAGGCTATTGATGGGTGTCCAACAAACTTCATATTTGAAGCCAATAAAGAAATAATCACAAGTAAGAAGAAACAGATGGGTCATTTATTTTATTAGCACCTCAGCTAATGCCGTCTAACCACTTATTTTATCTTTACCTTTTTATATATTAATCCTTATTTCCAGCCTTCAAACTTTACACTGAAACATTGTGTGCCTGAACACAATTCTATTAAACTTTGCTTTGTCTCTATTTTATTGGTAGTGTTTCTGGAGCTTTCATATTTTCCAGTTTGCTAGAGACATTATTTTTTCTACTGTAAAAAATAAAAATGTTGCAAAGATAAGGGAGGACTGACTTAAGAAGAGAGTATGTGAACATAGTGTTCAGCCAAAGAGGGATGGATGATGAAAATTTTCATATGTAAAAGTTTAAGCGACAGACCTAGAAGTAGAGAGATGAGGTTAGGTCTGAAAGATCTGTTTCCATAAGCCAGTACTTATGTCTACATATCTCCACTACTGCATTGGGCTATTTGGGAAAAAAAGAACGTTATAGAATAGTTTCCTTTTACAGAAGATTTAACCCAGTAAAATCCCTAGTGACTCAGCACTCAGCATTTATAATGTAAACCAGCATTTAGTAATCATGAAAGCTGTGGTATTAAATGATTTTACAAAATTATCTTCGACCAAGGTCTATACTGTTCTGTATTTTATGTGGACACATACAGTTAAGTATCATTCTTTTAACTGTGTCATTTGCTGAAATACTGCATAATATTTTCCACAGAGTGATATCTGAGACATGGAAATGAAACTGTGGTTAGAGAAGGGACATAAAATTGTAGTTGAATATTGGACTGTAGACTGGTTGACACTATGGGCCAGATTCATGAACAGCTAAACTTCGTGCTGCTACAGCCCAGTAGCATGCTATTTTATATTCATTAAATGGTTCTACACATCATGTAGAGCTGCAAAACAAAGATAAGTGGCACAGTATGCTGATGAAAGCATAACTAGTTGAGTTACATGCTAATTAACCAATCCAAGATGGCAGAGCCATTGAGTAAGCTATAAATTAACTGTGCACACTTGGTGTAGCTCTTTGCCTTGACCTGCAAAACCTATTGGAATGCAGCCACCATCACACTTAGAAAAAAAAAGTAATATCTGGGGCTGCTGCTGCTCTCTTGTGTGTTTATGTGCAACAGGCTCAAATCTATGCTGCTACTGCTGCTGGTAGACAAGCAATAGAGAAGAAGAGTGCTCAGATCTCATTTAGTACACCATAAACTGCATGATACTGAAATATTAGAGAGATAAGAGATTGATCGGAAAGCATTGCAGGAACTTTGCAACCTCTGCAGCCCCTACCTCAGACCCAAGGGAAATCAAGGAGAACCTATACCAGTGGAAAGCAAGGTATGTATAGCATTAACGATATTAGTTACTACAGTCCAGAGACCCACAGGGGAAATACTAAGGATGTCACAGGCCTCAACCTCCAGAATATTGTACCAATGTCTTAGTCATATGCTAAAATATGAATGGGTACATCTATTTCCATGAACACCAGAGAAGAGAGCAAGAACAATGCAGGAATTTTATGCAGTAGCACACTTCCCTGAAGTTTTTTGGGGCATAGACTGCACTCTAATAGAAATAATAGCCCCGCATGGTGAACAGGAAAGGATATACATCAACAGGAAGGGGTCAGTCATCTGCCAGGTTGTCTATAATACTCAAGAGAACATACTAAACGTGTTTGCAGGCAACCCAGGCAGTTACTGTGACTCCCATATGTGGCACACCTCTCAGCGTTAAGCAAGGTTTGCTAGGTATGACTTTCCATAAGGCCACCTCCTGGATGGTGCAGGTTATGCACTGGGAAGTGTGGCTCATGACGCCCATCAAAAAAGTACACATACCCACAGAAGAAGTGTTCAGTGTCCACACTCAAACTAGAAACATCATAAAGCATGTGTTTGGCATGCTAAAATCATGTTTTTGTTGTCCAGACACATAAGGGGGTGTCCTCCAGTATTAACCAGGCAACTGCACACAAATTATCACAGTCTGTGCCATGTTGCACAATATCATCTTGAGTAAATAGCTGCGACAGAGGCAGCAAGGGCCAGGATCACATATTCCTGGTCCACAGGCAGGGCAAGCACCTCCAACGGATACAGACGATGATTGTGAGGGAGAATATCCATCTGCATATGTAGCCGGCAGAAGTAGACAGGCACAATATGCCCTTATCCCTCCTTTGATGCAAAAGATAGAACACACACACAAGCACACACACACACACACACACACACACACACACACACACACACACACACACACACACACACGCTCACACTCACCAGCTAAACGACAAATGACAGCACACACACTAACAAGCAAAGGAATATAAACCTCAGCCTTATCACATACAAATATTGAAACTGATGCCAGCCATTGTCCACAAACTTTACTTCCCCATGTAATGGCTGTGTACTGATAGCATCAGACAACCACAGCCCCAAAGTACATGACTCATACCTGCAGTAATGTAAATGTCAGTGTGGAGCCTGACGTATATGAACAAATGTGTAAGAAGACAAATTTAACTTTTATGCCTGCATACTGTTAGTCATAAATTACTCAGTCAGAACCTGTGTGAGGTGCCCAGTAATGGCATCATTAGCTTAAAAGAATGATATCTGTAATATACAGCTGTGCATTTTGCACAATACCTGGCATCACTTATCTGCTGTCAACAAAACAGTCCACAGAAAATTTATATCAACAGATTCACAAGTAAAGCGATAAGCAGGAATGCAACATCAGTGATTTGAATGCATGACTTAAAATACTAAATGAGAAAGGGCCTTCCATAATAAGCATGTAGAAAAATATCCTAAATCTGCATATGTAATACTTATTCATAAAATCAACATAGTGAGAAAGACTTGTTTAGAAATCCACTCTGTGAATCAAACATATATGCAACCCTAAGTTAACCCAAATGATCAAAGGGCATGAGACAGTCATCATCATTTGCACAGGGAGGGAGTGGGGGCAGTAGGCCAAGGCTGACACCAAAGTAGTGAGTGTGTGTGCATAAGAAACAGAAAACATTCAATAAAGTAGGAAATATCTCAGGGCCACTAACAGGTGATGTAGCCAAATCAACATTAAGGTTTGTTTAGCTCGCATGTGTGTAAGTTGGTATGGGCAGTTTTTGTGAAATGTTTGTGTTTGTCTGCATGAACATAATTAAGCTAGGTGCTAGCACTACATCCTGCCAGGTGAAACAGATGCGAGCTGTGTATGGTAGAGTTATCAGTTCACTGCCATTGCTCCCAACCACACAAACTTCCACTGCCAGGAGTTGCACTTCACCTTCTCTGTCCACAGTTCAAAGTGGTAGTACCCAAATGAGAGCAATGTCTGGTAAACTAGCTCACTTCATGACCATTTCCAGAACCATGACCTCATGGCCTACCTTAATCACTGACAGAACAGTGAAAGTAATACCACTGCAGGAGTGGGATCTGTCAGAGCCATATTGGTCAATATCAGAGGATGTTGTAGCTCTACAGACATGGGTATTGACCCTGTCAAGCAGATGTTCCATCACAGACTCTACCGGATTCAGTGTGTCACTCACCCTCTCCTGTGAGTCACCAACACAGCTGACGCAGTCATGCATATAAGAATGTCCCATGTTTAGGACTCTCATTATCTCTTCTGAGGCCCTGGTGGAACATGCCTGTGCCTCTATAACAGCCCTATACATATGTCTGGTGACACATAATGGCACACCAGCATCAGGTGGAGGGGGGGATAGTAGGCCTCCTCCAAGCACCTCTAGAGCTCTCATGCATACCCTCACAGTGGCTATGGGCAGATTCAACCAGTTCTATAACCGGAGTAACTACACTACCACAATCAACTGTGTTACCCTCAAACTGTCCTTTATCTGAGGGCTTAGTGGAATGGGTATGCATATGCATACTGACTGTGTAAGAAATAAGGCCAGGACATGTGTGAGTCACAATCTTATTGTCAGACTTAACATCTGCACCCCCCAGACAGTGCATCTATATTGCACCACCATTATCAGAGCCTACTGACATTCTGACATAAGATGGCACAAGTTCTACACTGCCACTGCCTGGATGTCCTGTGATAATAAACAACAAACACAAGAATGGGAGAAATAGTGACTGGAAATTATCCAGACAATGTTCTAAATATTCATGTTAAACCATTTCAGATGCTAAAGGTATACAGTACTTAATATCTCCTAAGCCTTACATCTAAGTAATGTGTATTAGTAATCAAAGAAATTTTGTGCTTACCATCATGTCTAGGATGGCAGCAAATGCCTTATATATGGCATACTTGGAAGTTATTCTTGTGGCATGCTTGGCCTGTCATCCACATCAGCATCATCATCAATGAGTCTTTGAGAACCCTCTGCTGAACTTTTAGCATCCCTGATGGTAGACAGGAACTGCTCAGTTGCAGTGTGTGGCGGTTTGGTAGCAGGATCACCCCACCTAGCCATCTATTTTTGTGCTACCACAACTGCCTTTCTGCATGCTAATGTAATCATATCAGTGTCATAGTGACACACCTGATTATAGTTTTTGGCTTGTCAACCCACTGTGTTTATGTCAGTGACCACCTGCTGTCATTTGCACTTTCTGGCTGATAGGTCTATATTAGAAGAATGAAAAATCAAAATTGCAAATGCTCTAAAGAGCAAAATTGTCAGACCTTGAATTCCTTATTGAGGGGGGCTGTGCCCCCCACACCCCCTGCTAAATATATATTCTAACTCCAAGATCGCACTACAGTGAGGAAAATGCAAATATTCCAATCTCAGCTGTACTGCGATCTCATGAAAAGCACTTTGAGGTCTGGCATTTTCATTCTTTTGAGCATTCACAATTGTGATCTTTCATTCTTCTAATATAGACCCCTGGCTGACATATCACCTCTGCCTCTGTCAAGCAGGCAGGATACAATACATTGTAAGGCTTTGATGACGACCTCATTCTCTGCATTATTGAATGGTGGATTGTGTGGAATAAATGGTCTGGGTACCTTAACCTTATATGAGACGAAACAGAAAATTACAACACACATTTTTAGCACATAGAGAAATTATTCTCATTAAATAAAATCCATGCACCCATCATCAACACAAAATAATTGAACACACAATGCTCATTTTGGACTACACACAAATTAAGGAAGCCCTCCTACCCCACCAAAAATAAAAAAGATGCAATACATTAGAATTACATTCATCCTGTTAATGCTTCTGTAGTGAGGAAAGCAGATGTATAATTGACTACTGGATAGAAGTGTTATCAATAAACAGGCAAAATTTCAAAGTTGAAATTACAAGACAATTTTCCTTTGTTCCTCCATTGTTGTGGAGATCACAAATGGATATCTGAGTAGCCTAACACCTCTGCTAGTTACACATGCATAACCCTTTAAGATGATAATGCAGACGATTCAGTTGTCTGCAGTAACTGGTGAAATTCAAAGAAAAAATGGTAACACAATGCTGTCATGTAATCATATCATTCATAAACAAACTTTGAAAGCACGACAAGAACTTACATATCTGCAGTATACCAACAGTGAATGCAAAACATGTATATGGATAAATAAAATCTATTGTATATTGAAATACATACCAAAATAGAAAATATGAGCAGTTTATGAAGAGGGCAAACATACCTTCATAATAATGCAATAATTTGCAGAAAATTTTTATCATGCAAACACCAGTAGTGGTCTGCCTCTGTCAAATCAGTTTCCCCTCCTTCTGCTTCCATAGCTACACCATTACATTTATATAGTGTAGATTCAGCCCTCTGAGCACTGTGAAGATGCAAATGAGGTGTTAAATCAGTAACAATACTGAATACCAAAAATCTCACTTGGTGCAGGGGAGGTAAACATTGGCATGATTGTATGTAAATGCCATAGGACTGCAAAGAAGAACAATGGCTTGCAAACATTAATGATTCGTCTGACTATAGCAGCAAGAAATAAATGCAGAGTAGACTTAAGAAAAAATTGGAAGCACTTTGAGAACTGTAGAGCAGAGAGCAGAGAGCATGATGTGTCTTTAAGAAGCATAGCAAGTGATAAATGTGCATATATAAATACCAAGCACATGCTGTACTTAGTGGCATTTTGAAAGTGCAGCCAGAGAGTGAGCATCTGAGAATGAATGTATGTAGTTGCACATATATTACCTAAGTTAAAGTTAATAAGCTACAATAATGATGTGTTTGTACATAATAAAGCTGCTTGAACAAAACCCACAAATACTCATCTATTACATCCTGACTAGACGAGTGACATAGTATCAGAACTGGGATTCCAGAGATTGATATTCAGAGCGATGAGGTGCAGAGATAACAGTGAAGGTAAACTAAGAGAAACTAGCACAATTATTAAATACTTATTAAATTATTAATTATTAATTATTAAATGAACGAGAGGCACAAAAGGTTTATTAATTAAACAAAATGTTTAAGATTAAGATATTTGATAAAGCAATTATCAGAAAAGCAAAACAAGTATGTTTAAAGCAAAACAAGTGTGTTTAAAGTAAAATGGGCATGTTTAGAGTAAGGGGACATTAACCATAAATAAAACAAGTTGACTGCATGTTTTTCAGCAAAGTGCTGTGTTTTTGGCATAACTATGACTTTGCATTGTACCAAGAGCATAACTAGAGTTATTTATAGTATCCCAAAGTGTGCAAAAGTGCTTAAAGTGTGTGATTATTACTGTGCATGTATTCTGAAGAGTTTGTGTGTAAAGTGCAACTATTTCATAAAGTACAGTCAAAGTATAGCCATTTTGAAAAGTTTCTTGTGCTGTGTGTGTCTATTCATAAATTGCCACCATTACAGATTTGTTCTTGCACTGCAAAAAATTTTCTAGCAAAGTACTGCTGTTTTTGGGAAGTTTCAGTGTGCCATGTACTGTTTATTCGCAGAGTGCAGTTACTTCAAAATGTTTCTTACTCTGAGCTTCTTATGCTCAGTTCATTTGCACTGTTCAGCTATTTGAAATATTTTTTAAAATGATGATAAATTACTTTTGCTGTATAGCAATTCTGAGATGTTACAGTGCTCAAGAGACATATTTTGCAAAGTTCAGTTATTCAGAGGTATGTTGTGCCATTGGGCAAAGTTGCAAATGCTGGCATAAATTTCTGGCATATGTGTATATATGCATATTTGCCAAACCCTTCACTGGTATGTGTTAAAATGGCAGATGGATTTTGAAAGCCCTCACCACTTGTATTTGATCAGAATATTGCAGAGAATTGGAGATTATTTGAGCAAGAGTATGATATTTTTATAGAAGCAGCTTATTCTGACAAGGATGCACACACTAGGCATTCATTTTGCTAAACCTAGCTAGGTCAGACGCCATTGAAAGAGAGCATTCATTTGTGCATGGACCAGCAATATATGAGGGAGAAGGTGAAAATCATCATACTGTTGTACAGGCTGAATCAAGGGAAGATCAGAAATGTCTGAAGGCAAATTCAGGGAAATGTGCAACCCCCAGACAACTATCACATTAGGCAGTCATCTGTTTTGCACAAGAGATCACTAACCAGGGGAAGCTTTTGCAGCTCACATTACTGACCTGAGAAACAAAGCTAAAATGTATTGGTTTGGTGACTTCAAAGATGAGTTAATAAAGGACAGGCTTGTGAGTGGTATTAATAGTGCTGCTGTGAGAAAGATTTTGCTTCATCACAGTAATTTAACATTGAGTAAAGCCAGTGAGATTTGTCAAATCCAAGAAGTTAAAGAAAGACACACAAGTCTGCTTGCAAGTGACAAAAGCATGGTTTCAGCAGGGTCCAGAGCAAATGCAGATAGCATGCAACACATGGCAAACAGAAGCAGGCCTAAGCACATGGCAACCATAGCCCCTGCTGGTTCACCAGGGAAACCACTTAATTTTCCCGCAAGTTTTATAAAAGGAGCATGCTCAGTGCAGTACAAGCATGAGTCAACAAAACCCAAATCCAGCTTTATTGTTAACTGTCACAGTTGTGGTGCCAATCATGAGTCTAGGAGAGAGAGGTACATAGCATTTGGTCAGCAGTGCCACAAGTGTAAAAACTGGAACCATGTTCAAAACATTTGCAAATCAAGTAAGCCTTACACATTTATAAAGAAGAGTCACTCAAAAAAAGCAAATTGATCAAGTAGAATTGCAGAGGTCTACTGTCTATGTAGATGGTGCATTAGTAATTGGTGAAAAGGTTGATGTAGTGCATTTGTTAGCAAAGAACAAAGTTTTTTGTACTGCCCAGATTAATGGTAAATCCACCAAGCTCAAAGCGGACACTGGTTCAAAGTGCAATGTTATATCAACAGACACATTTACTAAGTTAAGAACTAATGAACAACTCAATGTGGCTAGTAGCATGAAACCTGTTGGTTATGGAGGTGAAGAATTTCAAATCGAAGGCGCGGTAGTACTTTCATGCTATTTTACTAATAACTGTTACAGCTTCTTATTCTATGTAGTTTGAAGACCTGTGCTGTCATTATTGGGTCTCAGAGAAAGTTTGAGAATGATTCTGATTTGTTTTATCAAAGAAGTTCATCATATAAGTGCATATCCTAGTTCCAGTTTTTCTGAAGCCATTTTCTCAGAGTATGTTAATGTTTTCAATAACAAGTTGAGCAAACTTCCATTTGTGTATTCTGTGAAGTTAGACCCAGAGGTCAGTCCAGTAGTCAGACCAGCAAAAAAAGTTCCTATACCTATGCAAGATAAAGTCAAAGCTCAGTTGGATAAAATGGTACAGAAAGATATAATTTGTCCAGTTACAGAACCAACTGAATGGGTGTTGTCCATGGTAGCAGCCCACAAGAAAGGCTCTGATTAAATCAAAATATGTATTTACCCAAGAGATTTGATAAAAGCATTAAAGAGACTGCATCATTCAATGTTTACATTTGAAGAGGTCGCAGCCTTAATCCCGAATGCCACTGTTTTTTTCTGTCTTGGGTGCAAAAAGTTTATTTTGGCAAGTGATGCTTGATCACAAATCCTCATTACTGACCACTTTTTGTACCCTGTTTGGCAGACATAGATCCCTGAGGAAATGCCATTTGGAATAAATTTTGCAGGTGAAGTCTACCTATGTGCAATGGAGCACATTTTTTCAGGTTATCCTTGTGCCATAATAGGAGATGATTTATTGGTTGGAGGCAATGGTGAGGCAGAGCATGATAGAAACATTAATACAGTTCTAGCTAGAGCACATCAAGTGAACTTAAAGCTCAATCCTGTAAAATGCAAATCAGAAGTTACATATGTAGGTAATTTGTTTACTAGCATTGGCTTAAGACCAGATCCGTCTAAGCAAGCAGCTATTCTTGAGATGCCAGCACCAGATAATATTCCAGCTGTACAGTGTTTCCTTGGCATGGTCAACTATTTAGGCAAGTTTATACCAGATTTCAATGAGTTGACAGCACCTTTAAGAGAGCTAACATTCAAAAATGTTACATGGTTTTGGTTGGAACAGCACCAGAAGGCATTTGAAGACCTTAAGAAGAAAATTGCCACCCCACCTACATTAAGATACTATGATGTCAATAAACTAGTTACTCTTTCATGTGATGGTTCAAAATTTGATCTTGGCACAGTTATTCTTCAGGAAGGCAGACCAGTAGCCTATGCATCTAGAACACTTACCCAAAATGAGATGCAGTATGCTCAAATTTATAAAGAACTTTTGGCAATAGTATTTGCATGTTCAGAGTTTCATGATTGTATCTATGGTTGAGCTACTCAGATGGAAACTGACCACCAACCTCTTGTTACTATTCTAAAGAAGCCTATGCATTCTACTCCAGCAAGATTACAAAGAATGATGCTCAAACTACAAATGTACAACTTTAAAATGGTCTGTAGAAAAGGCAAACCTCTTTATCTGGCTGATACCTTATCCAGACTGCCCAGAAATATAATGGGACAGCTTAATGCATTCAATTTTGACTTTGATGTAATGGCAGTGCATAATTTTTCTACCACAAGATCTGAAGAGCTGAAAGATCATACAAAGACTGATCCAATTATGCAAAAGCTTAACCACTACATTAATGTTGGATGGCCATCAAAGCAATCTAGTGCAACACCGAAAGTGCTAACCTACTTCCTTTACGGAGATGAGATGTTGATGGAAGATGGCATTTTTTTCAAAAGTCCTAAAATTGTTATTCCTGCTTCCTTATAACATAAATATATCCAGATTTTGCATCGTGGTCACCCAGGATCCGAATCTACCAAAAGAAGGGTGACAGAACTAGCATTTTGGCCTTCACTAGTGAAAGAAATTGATAATGTATTTTTTTTCTTGTTCAAACCCAAACCCACCTTCTATCTACCCTAATGTATGCATCTCCAATCCTAACCCACATTAGGAAAACAGACATGAACAAACTAGAGTCATGTTACAATAAGATTGCTAAATTCGCCAATAACTCTGCTTTTCGTAGCCATCATTGCATTGCTCTAAAAGAGCTACATTGGTTAGAACTTCCTCATTTAATTAGTTATCACCAACTTGTCCTCACCTATAACATCCTAAAGAATCCCCACAAGACTCCTGCCCTGAACCAACTACTTAACCAATACTCAGCAAACCGTCCACTCCGCTCATCCAACAAAACCCTTCTGCATATAACTCAAGCCAACAACACTGCAGGTAAAGCTCTTTTTGCTCATACCATAGCAAAGATATGGAATAACTTCCCCCAGAATATTTCCTCAGCAACTTCTATCACACTCTTCAAAAAATCACTCAAATCACACCTCTTGCATTCCTGGCTCTGTCCTTGCATCACATAAATGCTTCCCTGCTCTCCTCAAATACTTCCTAACTTACTCTATATTCTGCTTACTATCTCTATATTACAGTACTAACTTCTCCTCAAAACTGCCATACAGGGCCTTCCTGTGCTCACGCTCACACCTGCTCAGCAAAAATATTGTCTGTTTATACTGGCATATGTGATGTATCTGATGATTGTATTGTTACAATGTAATCCTTTCATTAGTTTTGAACAAATCACTTTAATCATGTTTTTTCTTGCATGTAATATCTTGTATTGTAAATAATATCTAGTATTGCATATATTATCACTGAACATGTAGTATAATAGTGGAGCTTTTCTCCCTGGGACTCCACTGTAAATGGACCTTGCTCCAGTCGGACTTTCCCGGTCAACAAATGTAAAATAAAATAAAATAAAATAAAATAAATAAAATAAATAAATATGCAATAGTACTAAACCACATTTACAAAGATAACCACTTCAGATAAGTCAGGTTCCTGAACTACCTTGGTCAACAGTAGCCACTGACATATTTCAGTAGAATAATCAGCATTACTTTGTATTAGTAGACTCTGAACTGGTTTGAGATTGATTTACTATCTAATCTAACATCCACTACTGTTATTACCAAACTGAAATGTCATTTCTCAGTCCATGGTTGTCCACACAAATTTATTTCTGACAATGGTACTCAATTTGCTAGTCAGTTATTTCAGAAATTTGGAAGAGAATGGGAGTTTGTACATGTTACTTCTAGTCCAGAATATCCACAGTCAAATGGACTAGCCGAACATGCAGTGCAGAGTGCAAAGCAATTACTTGAAAGGTCAAAGTGTGATAATACTGATGTCTTTTTGAATTTACTTAATTTCATAAACATACCCCATGATGATATACTTGGCTCACCTGCTCAGAAACGTCTATCCAGACAAACCAGAAAACATTGCCTATTAATTCCAGTTTATTGAGGCCTAAAGCTAAAAGCAACAGAACCATCAGAGCCCAAGTATCCCAGAAGCATTCTATCCAGAAGTCCTATTAGGGTAAATTGAGTAGATTTCTTCGTCCATTGAAAGATGGAGAGACAGTGAAGATAAAAACGGTGAAAGGTTTTGACCGGATTGGTCAAGTAACAGGTATATGTACAGAGCCAAGATCCTACTCCGTAGAATCTGAGGGTGTGGAGTACAGGAGAAATTGCAGACATCTTCTTCATGTACCAGGATTATTATCATTGCATTGTTTCTGTGATACGGACGCTAGGTCTCAGAGCAATCTAGACAATGTTCCTGTTCCTGAAAGAGTCTTACCTTCTGATTCCATTCCTGATGATGTTCCCGATATTCCTAAGGTTGAACAGTCAACAGAGACAGTTCCAATTGCTAAGTCTAATTCTCAGTTTTATGTTACATGATTTGATCGCACATCCAGACCTGATGTGAAATACACAGCAACTTTGACATCACTGTATATACATACATAGTTCTGTATAAATGCATGACAAAAAAGCTATTTGTATTATTTGCATATCAACTGATATTCTTAGCATTGCGTGATCTATTTCTCAAAGAGGGAGGATGTAGAGCAGAGTGAGTGATGTGCCTTTAAAAAGCATAACAAGTGATTAACATGCATATATAAATACCAGGCATGTGCTGTACCTAGTGCCATTTTGAAAGTGCAGCCAGAGAGTGAGCATCTGAGAATGAAAATAGTTAGTTGTATATATTTTACCTAAGTTAAAGTTAATAAGCTAAAATAGTGATACGTTTGTACATAATACAGCTGCTTAAACAGAACCCACAAAGACTCGTCTATTACATCCTGACTAGACAATCGGCAAAAACTATGAGGACAACATTAACAGCACCGATATTCTTTTAATAATAGCACACACTGCTTAAAATATTCTGTAAGGCTGTTCAGCTATATTATACACTGAAACAAAGATTCAGTGAAATACCAATGATATTGCATTTCTGTTAGGTAGGCTAAGCCTAATGGTTAAGGTGTTTGCCTTACAAACACAAGGTACAGGGTTTGAATCTCACAAGGGATAATGGGCTAGGCTTAAAATGGCTCGCAAGGACAATTAGCTTAGTACTAATCTATGAACCTAAGAGGAGGGGAAGATGTACAGAAAATAAAGAGAAAGAATAGCTGGCAGTGCTGCCAACCATACATTAATATAGTGTGGACTATTATTAGCCTACATTTGTTGTCAATATCACATCCACCTAAACATTTTCAAGCAGAGACAAGTACATTTTCTGATCTTTCTTCTGATGGACCTGTAATTTGATGGTCTTCTAAGTCAGACCTATATGGTATGTGCATTTTCTGACTGCTACTTTAGGCCTGTGTTGGTAGCAAAGAGAGATGAGGAAGACAACTGTGTGTTGTTATTCCACTGAATTGATGGTTATACAGATAGTGTGTCTATTTGATGTATATGACCTTTCATACTGAATGCATTATGTATATAATAACCATGGCTGAAAATAGTTCTCTGATAGCAGTGAGAAATAATAACCTGCCTAAAATGTATGCATTCTTTATTCCATATGTTTGATTGCCACCTTGTAAAACTAACTTTTTCAGTGTGCAATTTCCAACAAATAATGTCCCAAATCATCTTATTTAACCTTCCAAACACCAAGGCTTACAATGCAAGGCCTTAAGCATGTCAGTGTTGACCACTGGAAAGTGTGTGAATAGTTTAGCATCACACATGGCAATAATCACTGCCATGTTTTACGCCTACACTGCTGTTTGTTGAATCCATGCCTTATTATAGCAATAACCCATACCTGGGTGTGGGTAATGCTGGATTTACCCAAGGTTGGTGTAGTTTGGTCACGAGGGCGAAGACCAAGTGGCCAAAGACAACCGGGGGTAAATCCAGCATTACCCACATCCAGAAGTGGGTTATTGCTATTATACAATGACTTTATTTAAGAAAAAAAATACTTTTCTTAAATAATGGCATTGTATAATGCCTCCTTGCTGCCCTTCTGCAGCTGTCTGGTATTCTGCGGCAGTTCTGATGTACTGCGCATGCGTATGCTTATGCAGTACATCAGAGCTGTGGGCAAAAGCAACAGAGAAAGCAAGATCTCCATTGCTTTTTACAAAGTGTCTCGCTATGTTAAAGGAGTTTAACATAACAAAACAGCTTTAAAAAAAGCAACTCTCCTTTGCTTTTTTTAAAGCTGTCTCACTATGTTAAACCCATTTAACATAGCAAAACACCTTTAGAAAAAGCAACAGAGACAGGAAGATCTCCGTTACTTTTTTTTAAAACTGCCTCGCTTTGTTAAACTCGTTTAACATAGCAAGACAGTGTGTAAAAAGCAACAGAGATCTTGTGTTCTCCGTTGCTTTAAAAAAAGAGTTATACTAATGGAAAAAGTCTGGGCGACCAGACCTTTTTCCATTACTATAACTCTGATTTACAATGTGTATGCTGACCAATCAGCGTGCACCTTTTAGAATATTAATGGGGGGGTCGTTGTACAATGTCTAACAATGGCGTCATCTGCTTTCCATCATGTGAATGGAATTGGCATTGTTGTGTGTTTTTGCTCACTGGCTGTTAAACTGGAGATTGGAAATTGGTTCAGACATAGGGTTGTTACTTGACTACTGGAGATAAGGCTGGTGAAGGATATGATGGTGCTAAATTTAGAGCACAGAGGTGGGGTGTTGAGGAGTCCAGAATTTTTGTGGTACTCCTTGTGAAGTGCTATAGCCATAGGCTGCTGCAGGGGGGACAATACTGGGTCTCAGTATAAGACTGAGGCTTGGAACAGCCAAGGCTGTCTACAGTGCAAAATACATCCCTCGCGCAGGAAAAAATTGTCACCACTATAGTGACTTGAAATAGTGCAAGAAGGACATCCTTAGCTGATGGTAAGATGAGTTTAATAATGCTGACACTCCTCAGTTATGTAAGTTTACTGTCCCATCAACATTCAATTATAATGAATACAGTAGACAGTCAAGACTGGTATTCATTATGCTTTTATGTGATGTTCGCAGTGCCAATACATCATGGCTGAGCAGGAGGTCACCTTAGAGAATTTTAACAACACTAAGGTATTTTTTCAAAAAGGGAATTGTAGATCTGACAATTTGGTCTACCTAGCCCTGTGTACTTGTTGTCCCTGTTTTTACGTAGGCAAAACTACGAGGTGTCTGCGTAAGAGGATCTACGACCATCAGTACAGTATAAGGAAACAGGATGAGAACAATGCTTTATGGAAGCATTTAAAAGCAAGTAAGGAATGTTCTAACTTCAGCTTTGGTATTTTAGAGATAGTTAGATCGAACGCTAGGGGAGGGGATGTTAAGAAACTAGTGAGTGAAAAGGAAGTGAGGTGGCAGGTGAAACTAAATGCATCTACTCACCCTGGTCTTAATGAACATATCTCTATTAAACCTGTTTTAGACAATCGTAGGTTATAGATTGAATTACAACTTATTTAATGTTTAATAGTATTAGTGTTTCTTAGGAAGTTTGTTCATATGCACTGGCACTATTAGGCACTAGCACTTTAAATCTTCAATTTGAAACATGTGATTTTTAATTAATTAATTAATGCTCATTTAGTATTTAAGGCTGGTAGTAGTTTTATTTAGTGTTCTGAAGAAGTCCCTGGTGGATGAAAGCGCTTAACCGTTGTGTTTTTTATGGCTTGCTACTACTGAAGTGTGTGTTTCTTCAACTGGATTAAAGTTTGAGCTTTTAATTTCTGGTGTCGTGCTGGTGCATTTTTCATCTTGAGACAGGAGGGTGTGCTGTATACGTATTTATCTTGTGGACTGTTCTCAATTTTTGTCTTTTCATGTGTCTTCTCTATTATATAGCTTCTGTAGACATTGAAGCAAACAGAAAGGCACATCAAGAGAGTTGAAATAATCTCAGAGATGGATGAGGTACATATGCATCAGGTTTCACTGTAAGCCTAATGACTATTGCAATAATATGCAATATGGCAATAGTGAAATAAATAGTTGTATTTGTGATATAATAACAGTGCAACTGATTCACGGTACAACAGAGTAAGGCCTTGCCATTATGTCTGGATGGGGCAAAAGTGCATAGACTGGATAATTATTTATTTATGTGTTTATTTATTTATCTACTTATTTGATATTTGTTTACCGGGGTGGTCTGACTGGGAGAAAAACTCCACATACAGTGCAATACAAATACAATATAATCCAATACAATAAAGATAACATTAGAAATACTATACAAAAAATAAGTTGAAGGAACAAACTACTACAAAATGTTGTAATATATTACTACACATCTTGAAAATTCTATACAGTTAATACATTACAGATGATAATAGTCACTCTCATCATACATGATGTAGATAGTGTTCAAAAAAAAAAAAGTACGTAGGTAGTGCAATGTGTGACATTGACTGTTATAGTACATGCAAAACAGAATGTTAGTTTCAGTTAGGAAAACAGCAGCCAGAAAGTTAGTGATGCAGACATTTAGCGAGAGAGAGTTAAGAAGAATAGAAGCAATAAAGTCTGAACAGTAGCTTAAGGACATGGTATAGAAGCAGAGGAGTTAGAAGAGCTTTAGGATCTTGCAGTCTGTGAGGGGATTGAAATGTGACAGAAAGGGAAGACCTGAGCATTAGGCAGGCTTTATACAGGAGCAGAGCCATGTATTTTTGAGATGATTTTTTAAAGAGGCTTTGACATGGGTTAGGCCAGGCATAGACCTGGCAGCTAGAGGTACTGAATTCCAATGTATAGAGACGGAGTATGAATACAGAGAATGACCAGTTTATCTTGTGGTTTTGAGATAGCTAAGAGATTTTTGTCTTCTGATCGTAGGGATCAATTTGGTGTGTAAGGTGTGACTAGATTGGCAAATGCAGGGCAGGCAGTAGGCTTGAAAATAAGGTTGTGCAAGGTGGATAGCTGAACAAAAGGCAAGTTGGTTTGGTAGTTCAAGCCAGTTTAATTCTAGGAGTGGGTTACAGTGGTGTGTGTGATATTTAGTGTTTGTGGCAAACTTGCAACTTTGTTGTAGCACTGTTCCAACTTGCTTAGGGTAGAATTTTGTAAGTTAGTTAAGATAGGGCCACCATAAAGAAGAGAGGGATGTAAAAATGTTTTTTCAAGGGTAGTTTTGGCTGCTGCAGTAAAGAAATGTTTGTTTCTATATAAGACTACCAGTTTTTGATGAGTTTTCTTTATATTTTGCTGTATATGGGGGTCAAGTGAATGCTTATTGTCAATGATAACACCTAGAAGTTTGGTTTCCTGCACTATTTCTATGGCAGTGTTGTCAGATGCAAGGATATTGAAATGCTCAGTGACAAGGGAGGTGTTTTTGGAATGAAAGAATAATACTTTTGTCTTCTTTGGATTAAGAAAGAGTTGGGCATTTCTTAGCCAGGATTTGATTGCCGTAAAGGACTGTTGAATTTTTGAGAGAAGTTCTGGTAGTGGTTGAGCAGTGCGGATTATGCAGTGAATTGAATGAGAGTCCCAGGATGAGAGGCAGTGTGAAAGTTGTTTGTGAAAATGTTGAAGAGTAGGGGTACTAGGATGGAGCCTTATGGGTCACCAGTAGGATTGTGGAGAAAAGGTAAGAGATTGCTGGACCATTTCACTGCTTGTTTACAATCCTTGAGGTAGCTCTAAAACCATTTTACTGTGTTATGTGAGAAGCCTAAAGACAGTGTGTTCAAAAGTAAGGAATGAGACACTGTTTCAAAGGCCTTGGAGAGATCAAGGAAGCATCATTAAGGGGTAGTTGTTTAAGGGGTCTCAAGTCTATTTCCTGTAGGAGATTGTTGAATTTATGCTGACAAATGTTGAATTTATTCTGACAAAAATTAATCGAGTTCCTAACTGATTTTATATTGTGTCTAAAATGTACACATAAATCCTTGGCATGGACTATATCAACAATTAGTGTTTGAGGTCTTAATGGCACTACCTCTTTGATTCCATTCTTAAAAGCCAGATGTCTCAAACACTAATTGTTGATATAGTCCATGCCAAGGATTTATGTGTACATTTTAGATGGATGCATACATACTTTGTGTGTGTGTATATATATATATATATATATATATATATATATATATATTTATATATATATATATATTTGTATTTTTACATATATATTATATTTTATCTATGTTTTATTGCATTTCTTATTATGTGTTTTTCTACAACAGAGGTATATGCTTTGCAGTTACCTATTTAAAGTATTTAAAGCATGACATAATTAATTAACTATAATTGATGTGATAATTGGCTACTTTTGTACCAATTTAAGCACTGAAATGCATTTTAGTTTTGTCTGATGAAGCAACCACTGTTGTGAAAGCGCTCACCTTTGTTCATCTGTTTTTATTTTATTAAACATTATCGTGTGTCGCCTTGGTGCATCGTGTTTATATAGTTGTATATAATTGGATCATAGGAATGATGGGGAGCAGTTTGCTTAGGATAAGAGTAGAGGTTCTGGAGGAGGGAGGGATATGGGGGAATGGCAGGGGAGCAGAGTGAGTGGAGCAAACGGAGTGGAAAGAAACCCGCCCAGATGGTTTACCACCATAAACAATCAGTGAGGCAGGATGTTCATGTATACAAAAGACAAGATGCCTGAACTCTAGATACTTGTCACGAGTCACAGCATCTAGTTTTATAGTTATGGGCTTTTCAATGTCTTCCCAGGGATATATTACACATATAAGAGTGAAATATGCTGAAGTGTTAATGTAGCTTCACCTTCAGCAGTAAAAGGCCTGTGAGTGTAGGTGAGTGAGCGGGGGTGGGGATATCCTTCTAGCAGATTCAGCACTACAAAACAATGCACACTAGACTTCACAAATTAAGTTATTTGCAGATTGTTTTACATAGATTTAACTTTATTTGTTGCTTGTGAACTTTTGACAACTGCAGGTGAAATTCAGCTGTGCAAGTTCTTAGTAGTGCGATATGATAAGTCTGACTACTGCTGCTGCAGAAGGTACATGTGCTTGTTTTAATAGATTTAACTTTATTTCTGCCTGGTGAACTTTTGCCTACTGCATGTGAAATTCAGCTGTGCAAGTTCTTTAGGTAGTGCGATATGATAAGTCTGACTACTGCTGTTGCTGCTGCAGAGGTACATGTGCTTGTTTCACTTTTTGTAGAGTGAAAACAGCTGGATGGAACGTGGGGTAGTGAAGTGAATTATAGCAAAGGATAGGGGAATGGAATGTAAAATTGAAGGCACATGGGATGAAACTGAGTACAAATAAGACAGTTGTAATGGCAGAGTTGAGAAGAAGCTATGAATTGAAATAGAAGGGAAAATAGTGGAACAGGTTAGCAGCTTCAAGTATCTAGGAGGGATGATTGAGGAGAAGGGAAATCTGAATGAGGAGGTCAAAGCCAGAATCAGAGGGGCTGCCGTCAACTGGCACAGAAAGTCAGGTGTAGTATATGACAGAAGAATGTGAAAGAACCTGAAAAGTAAGGTGCACAAAACAGTGGTGCGACAAGTACTACTGTATGGCACGGAAACCAGGGCAGTGAAGGCAGTGCTATTAAAAAAGCTAGAGGTGATGGAGAGAGAGTGCATGAGATGCACTCTGTGGACAGACAAAAAAATGAGGACATAGGAGCAGAAGCCAAAGTAGCTCCAATTGCAGAAAAGGTCAAACAGGATAGATTATGATGGTTCTGGCACATGTGCAGAAAAATAGAACGCAATCTGGTAAAGAAGGTTTGGGACAGACAGACAGCAGGCAAGAGGAAACAAGAATGTCCAGCAAAGAAGTGTCTATTATGTGAGCGAAGACCTGCGACAGTAAGGCATGAGAGTGACATTGAAGAGAAATGGTGACAGCTGACATGACACCCCAACCCCATGTATTGAAGAGGAAAAAGGGGGCTGTGATGATGATGAATCATAAATGTGTATGTCATGAAATTGCAGTCAAGTGACTTGCAATAAATGTAATTCTCTTGTTTTTGTCTCACCTCTTCTCTCTAATTTGTTTTTTTTAATGGCCTAAAGCTTTCCGTTGTGCTTAATAAAAGCATTAGGTAGGCATTTATTACAAAAAGAAAATGACATTCAGCATAGAGACATAGACAGACCACTGTGGATTGGCCTGTCATCCTTCCAAAGGTTGCAGCACCAACACTCAGTACTTCAGGGTCCCAACCTGTCAGTGCTGCCCACACAACCCCCGCCCTATCTGCTCCATCAGCATCAGGTAGCTCTGCCCCGGCTGTTGATGCATGTGCCCAAATTGGCCTTGTAGAAAAGGTGCTTTGTCATATTGCCAAGATGGTGCCATATTGAGCATTTACACTGGAAAATGAGACAGGAGACAATTATGACAGTTCTGATGGTGAGGACTACATTTTCACTATTCTAAGGACTGACATGGGTGCGACTCCAATGTCTCCTACCTCTCCACAATCATGGTACCCCCCAACCATTTTTGTCCATCATCTTTCCTGTCTGTTTTGGACATCCTGTATATCTGCATCTGCATCCTCACTAATGCTACCTATGTGAACTTCACATTCCTAAGCCCCTTCCCCAGCATTCCTCTCTCTTTAAAAGTAAAAGAAGACACTTTTCCCACTCAAAAAAAAAAATTGACCCATACATAGCTCTCTACGTCACCTGTGTGTCTTCTTGACACAATTGATTTCGTACAATGGAATCTACAACATCATTCTGTTGTTGTCACCTAGCCTTGGTGTGGTGACATTCCAAGTTCAGCAAACTCTATCTACAATTCTACATTTATGTTTTGAGGAAGTGGATATCTATGGTTCCCTCCCACTACCTTCCTGCAAATTCTTCTATCCTTTCCCCTACATCTTTCCCTCTGCTTATCCCCTCCCCCATTTTACCACTTTCTTATAAACTCCTTTTTCACATGTTTAATCTGTTCAAAAAATTGAATAGTTGAGAACACACATGGCCAGAAATGGCCCATAAGAACACCTTTACTTTTTGTCCTCAGCATTTGCATAGATCTTGGCATTGTGGAACAATGATGAGTGACAGTGGATGGCAGTTCATGTGCTATGGCACAGCCTGGTCAGTTGTTGCCAGCACCCTCAGTAGTCTGGTTATCTTCGTGCAAAGGTGCTTAAAAGTGCTGCTTAACTGGAATCAGAGTAAAGGCAGAATAAAGGAAATACTTGGCAACATATCCTAACAATTCTTTGACTACTAAATGTAGCAAAGTGCAACTTCCTCTGTGCAGAGTTGAAATACATCACTTGTCATGAGATTCATTTTTGGCCATAGTATTAAAAGTTTGATTACATATGTTTGTCACATTATTTCTTACTGTTATGTTATACTTCTATGATATGTTTCATGATATACATGTTCATTTTTACCCAGTTACTTCCTTTAGTTAACAGATTTGGAACAGTGCTGCAAAAAGCATTTGTAAACACATCCATCACTATAAGGCAGAAATAGAAAACCACCCTTGTTCTTCTCATGTCCTAATCAGGTTTTGCCTCTCCTACAGCTTCTTGATCCCCAGAGCCATCACTTACTGTTACAGAGCAGGACAGATGAATAATTTGGAAACACCATAAAGATGTGCATTTATGATCCCATAACACCAACCTTTGATATGTGTCTGTCCATCTATCTCTGTCTTTACCCCTTCACTCTCACCGCTTTCTACTGTTGACTATTCATTAGGCTGATGGATGTACATTTCATCTCATGGCATTTTCATACTGTCATTACTTTGCTGAGGGCTAATGCCTACATCCATAGCCGGTGTTAGGTACCCACCAAACCCACGGCCACAGGTAGCCCCAGTTATCTCCCCACATATGTGGTCTGCCACATGAGGCAGCCGCGGATTCTCATTGTCTCCTCCACTCCTTGCTTGGTGCCTCATTCATTCTGCTAGATAAGCATCATTGCACTATTCCAGTATTTTTTTTTCCTGAAAAACTTGCCTGTAAGCCACAGTCAATCACATCTGCTTCAGTGAAGCAAGGTACCTGATTGGCTGCAGCAGTCAAGGAAGCAAGTTCTAGTTTTCTGATTGACTTTGCTGTGCTGGGTCAGTTCTGTGGATTATCGGTATTAGGCACACCTCTGAACTGGCCAGATTTCTTACGAATGTCCATATTTTTGCTCCATATTTTTGGTTTGTTTGTATTGCATTGCTACTTAGTTCATTTAATTGATAACAGTTTTTATAAGCTTGCCTCAGTATATTATATAATGACAACTTTATAATGCTGTGATGTACTTGTATATGTATATACTTGACATCTTTATGCTTTCATCAGTCAATATTGCATGCTCATACAGTTTTCTCAGGTTGTACCATGCATTCCAGGCTCAGACTGCATTTGGTCATAGAGCATCACTAATATATTTGTTGAGTAATAGAGCTAGAATATGTCTCACTTTATAAATTACAGAATATTTTGCTATCAGCTTCAATGCTTCAGTCTCTTTATTATATAATAAAAGAGTTAGATTTATAAATTCAGAAATTGTAGGTGGCATTTATTTCTTTCACTTTTCTCATAATTGTTTTCCTTGCTACTGAAAAAGAGCAGAGATCTAAAATTTCAGTACAGTAGGCAAGCATGAAATTACAGCTTCAGTAGGACGTAACTTCAAAAGTGCCTCTAGGTGTCACTAGGTCTTAATGAGTTATGGTCAATATGTTCATACCAGGCAATGAATAAATCCCCTGGTTGAGATGGCCTTCAAGTACATCTATGGAGGGTAAGTAAGGAAGAATTGTTGAAATGTTATTGGGTTGAAATAATGAATAATAATCTGAAAAGTAATGTGATACCGCAATCCTGGAAACAGGCTCTTAATTTAGTAATCTCAAACAAGGACATCATTCCAGTGCTGCTGTCCTTCTACACAGCCATATTGATTTTAGTAGCAGCCTTCTATCAGCTACAGAGAAGTTGCTGAGTTTATTTTTAACTTTATTTTTTACGGGGGGGGGGGGGGTGAGGAAACCAAGGGAGTGGATGCATAACTTTTTTGTGCAGAATTTTTATGCTAAGATGATTTGGAGGGGGGTGAGGGCTGTGGTTGTAACAGTTTTCTTTTACCTTTGTCCAGAATTCTTTTGCTAAGAAATGGAGGAAGGATGGCCTGTCTATAATTAATGTCCAGATTTGATTAGTTTTGTACCTAGTCTCGCATAAGAATATTCATTAATGCGTTTTTGTTTTGTGTACAATTGCGCTGAAATATTGTTAGTGGGGGGACAGTGGCTGTGACAATGTTGCAGAATGAATGTAAAGATGTTTTAATGTATACCAATGCAAACCCTGCTCTGCTAGTATGTTTTGTGTATACCGGCCATGTTTACTACTATGCATGATGCTACACCTTTGTTCTATGATAATGTTTTGCTCTATCCAGAATTATTGTGCTGAGAGGCTGGGAGGGAAGTTAGCAGCTGTGAGAATGTTGCAGAATGGACAACTGTTGTTTTAATGTAGACTAATGCAAACCTGTTATGGTAGTATTTTGACGTTTATATTACCTTGTTGAAATTTTACTGCATCGAAGCAATACATGCCAAACACAATTGATCGGTGCAGTAAAATATCAAACGAGTATAAAAAAAGAAAAAAGAAAAAAAAAAACTAAAGGGCGTAGGTGGGGGGGGGCAAGCCCACCTGCATCCCCCACACCCCCCACTACTTAAATATACCAATTCCAAGACCGCACTTCATTGAGGTAAATGGAAATCTCCCCCTACGGAGATTTCCGTTTACCTGGCCGATATTCTTCACTTTCGATATTGTCGTGCCAACAATATCAGATTCGATATTGTCAGCTTGCGACAATACAATATAGACCCATATTTTGTATACCAGCAATGTTTACAATGATCCCTGATGGTATGTCTTTGTTCTATGATCAATTTTTGCTTTGTTTGGCATTATTGTGCTGATAGGTTGGTAGGGGGGTTATGGGAAGTGAGAATCTTGTGCAATATTCAGATGTCTGCCTGGTATTTGTCTCTTTTCATTAAATCATGTGGGGATATGCAATGCATTTTACTGCAAAATCTGCTATTCCAGCATCTTTGCTCATAAGCACATTGTTTTTTAATGTTACGCCTTTGTGTTTTTATTTTGATTTTACTTCATCCAGATTTATTGTGCTGAGACACTGGGGGGGGGGGGGTAGGGTGAGACACTGGGGGTATGGGCTGTGAGAATTCTGCAGAATGTACTGATGTCTTATTGTGTGCCAAAGCAAACCCTGTTCTACTACCAAAGTTGATCAAAGCAAAGTTTTAAACAATCTCTGATGTAATGCGTTTGTTCTGCAGTTTTTTTTTTTTTTTGGCTTTGGAATTGTTAATCTGAGAGGTTAGGTGAGGGGTAGGGGCTGTAAGAATGTTGCACAATGTTTAGATATCTGACCTGTATTTTTGGTCTGTTACTCATCAAAAATGTGGATTCACACAATGCATGCTACTGGAGAAATCTTTTATTCTACCATTAGTTCAAACAAACAAAACCAGAAGTGGCAGAACTGAAGGACCAAATTGGTAAATAACAAATACAGCAGCAACAAAACCCAAAGGATCCACCACGGCAGAGTATAAGTAAAATCTTTAATAACCAGGGTAAGTGCTTTCGAGTAATCCAACTCTTTTTCATATCCAAGCACAAAACATAAAAAAAAAAAAAAAAAAAAAAAAACACAAACCTAGTTAAAATTACCAACTGTGTTACCAAGAACCTGGTTTATTTAGCGAAGTGCCAGGATTGTAATTCATTTTATGTTGGTAAAGCAAATAGAATGTTGAAGGAGAGGGTCCTACAACATTGCAGAGATATAAGGACTGCACTAGCACAGCATGTTAAGAAGAATTTCGGACATACTTTTAAATTTATTGTCCTTCAGTTATGTGTTCTAACCAGGAGAGGGGATGATATTTCCCCCCAAACAGAACAGGTTGAAGTAAACTGGATTGCAGATCTGCAGACAGATAGAGTGCCTGGGCTTAGGCTTAATAGTGTTTTATCACTGAAACCTGTTCTTAGAGGGTGGAGACCCTGGAAATTGAATTGATTGGTCCCTTTAGAGGGTGTGTGCTATATTGCATTTTTATTGGTTGAATGTGGTTTTTAAGTAGGTTTGTGTTTTTTTATGTTTTGTGCTTGGATTTGAAAAAGAGTTGGATTACTCGAAAGCGCTTATCCTGGTTATTAAATATTTTACTTATACTCTGCTATGGTGGATCCTTTAAGTTTTGTTGCTGCATCTTTATAAGTTCATAAGCACAGTGTTTTAAATCCCTAATGTTACATCCTTGTCTTGCATTTACCTCCACAAGAATTGTGCTGAGATTTTTGGGGGAACTTCGAGAGTGCTGCACAATGTAATGATTATTTTAATACATGCTAATGCAATCCCTGTTATTCTAATGTCTTTCTAAGTTTATCATAGCAATGTTTGTAACTATCCTTGATGTGACACCTTTGTTCTGCAGTTATTTTAGGCATTGGAATTATGCTGAGAGGTTGCGCAATGTTCAGATGTTTGTTAGTTTTGGTCTGTTCATCAAAAATGTGGGGTCACACAATGCATGCTACTGCAAACACTTATTCTAGCATCATTATTAGTTCATAAGCCCAGTATTTTAAATTTGTAATGTTCAATCTCACTGTAGTGCTCTCTTCATCATGTGTAGGTGTCTATGTCCTGTGTGTGAGAGTCTGTGTAGCTGTCTCTCTTGTGTCTCTGACTTGTGTGAGGGAGTCCGTGTGGGTGTCTTTGTGTACCTCTGTGGGACTGGCTACTTTGATGCAGTACGGAGGCTTGACATAATGTAACAACATTACTACTAAATGCTAGTCAATGTGTGTGTGTGTGTGTGTGTGTGTGTGTGTGTGTGTGTGTGTGTGTGTGTGTGTGTGTACGTGTATGTGTACATCTGTGAGTGGCTACCTTGCTCTGGTACAGGGGCTTGTCATAATGTAACATTGGTACTAAATGCCAGTCAGTATGTGAACCTCTGTGTGTGGCTACCTTGCTGTGGTACAGGGGCTTGTCATAATGTATTGGTACTAAATTTTATTTATTTAACATTTGCTCTCCAGGAAAGTCAGACTAGGCAGAGACTAGTTTTAGTGGAGGCCCAGGAAGAAACACTCCAGAAGCATGTATTTGGAATGTAGGAGGAAACCCACACAAGCACAGGGAGGACATGCAGACTCCAAACAGAAGGTACTCAGCTGAGAATTGAACCAGAGAACCACTTGCTGTGGGCCAACAACGTTAACCAATACACCACTGCACAGTCCCAGTGTGTGTGGGTGTACCATTGTGAGTGGCTACCTTGCTGTGGTACAGGGGTTTGTCATAATGTAACATTGGTACTAAATGCCAGTCAGTGTGTACCTTGACATTTCAAGTCTTTTTAATGGTCTGAATGTAGTAACACTACACAGTGATTATTAAATGGTGCTGCATGAGCTTGATAGGGAAAGGGGTGTGATGGCAATGTGGTCACACTTTTTATATTCTCCTGGGTAGGGCCCCCAAGTTGAATCTTGCATGGACCCCAAAAATGCTAGCGCCAGCCCTGCCTATATCTTCCATTGGCTGAATAGGTGATCACTGTCTCTTCAGTGGTGTGACACATTCTGAATGAGGAAACAAATAATACAAACATACCATACAGATGATCATACATGTGCCATAACACAAACTCTTATGTCTCTCTATCTTTGCGTCCCTTATCACCTCTTCTGGCTGGTCACATTATACTGTAACATATTTATAGGCTGATGGATGAAATGTGCATCTTACATCATTTGGTTCCTGTCCTTGCTGTGAGGAAGCATAATGTTCTCACTTTACAAGACATCCTGCCCTGCACACATAGTTAGGATATGTGCCAAGTCATAATAATTATTTCAAAATCTATACCATCCTTATCATGCTTAACAAATTGTACACACAATTACTTGTGATCTCCCTTGAAGCATGGCTGATATATAATAGATATAAAATATTATTACAGTAGGCATTGCTAACACAGTTTGGGCAATCAAAATGTTTAGGATAGCCATTCCTATGTAGTCTTACAACCATGATCAAAATTAATTATAATAATCACATTTTGACACCCTTTGAAAAATGATCTGCATACTGGACTCAAACCCTGCTTTAACTTTGCTTTTTCATTTAGATGGGTCCACATCAATGTCTGACCCTTCTCCAAACATCATCTTCTCTGCAACATGATGCTGGTGTCATCCTTTATAAAGTACACTCTCACATTAAAGGTGTCAGCCTTTTCAAGTGGCACTTGCATTATGTACTCTGTCCTTTGGATTGTGTAAATAGGGATGTAGGGGGTTCTAATCTCACAACAGTCAATTTATTTGTGTGATGGTGGGTCCAAAGCATCACTGTGGGTTAATTCAACAGCTTTGCTCATTTTTCTATCCATCTTGAGAAATATTTACATGGTCATATCAATACCACATCCCTTTTTCATTCTATCCACAAATACATGCTGTCTGCAACACACTGCTGAGGTCATCATTTGAATAATGCACTCTCGCACCACTGCTTGAATACAGCAGTAAGAATTTCTTGACTCTGTGTGTGTGATTTTAAATGGATAGAGGAGTATCTTACACCTGTTTGTACTGATAACATTTAGAATTCCTGATAGCTGTAGAAGTCATTTTTGCACACATATCTCTTTGTATGACATATCTGATGTCATCCTTTCAAAGATACAGTGGGGCTCATATGCAATGAAACTTTACTTGTGGTGTATGTGCACCATGTACCTGTGTGTAGATTGTGTCAGTCTATAGGTAGGGCTTGAATACAGCAGCGAGACTCTCCTGAGTGTGCGTGTGTGTGTGTGTGTGTGTGTGTGTGTGTGTGTGTGTGTGTGTGTGTGTAAATAGGTAGAGAAGTGTTTTACACCTCTTAGTATTAACAATATTTAGAATTTCATATAGCTGTAGAAGTGACTTTTTCAGAAACATCTCTTTTGCATAATGCATACATCATCCATGCAAACATGCAGTATGGCTCACATGCAGTCAGATTTCTCCTGCACTGTGCACATATAATACACTTATGTGTAACTTGTTCCAGTACATAAGTTGGGAGTTTGCATGCAGGAATGAATGTTATCTGTGAGTGTGTGATGATTCCTCTTACTGTGCGGAACACACTGCAAATACATTTAGGAGGTATATCTGTAAGCTTGTACTATGCAACCACTTTTTTAATGGAAAGATGAAAGTAATACACAATGGTGATATCATCCATTGAGATATGCAGTGTCACAGTTGTCAAATAGATCTGTATTTGCTCTTGTGTTTCAGCAAACTTCCATTATCCTATGATGTTAGCTGCATAGTTCAATTCCCAATGTCACTGCTTACAGTCAGTAGATATGTTTTTAACAGTGTTGCCACCCACATGTTCTATGTTCATGTGTAGATGTTTCCTGTTACAAGAGTTTGTTATACATTTTCTTTGAAAAAAGCTGTATTGATGACTGATGCTATCACTGGAATAGATTGCAATTTCATAACAACTACAGTTGAAATACCTGCTCAGGGCTGAAGGCATGAGATGATGTAATGTATGTTATTGCCTAAGTAACCCACATATTTCAATATGGGATTATATCCATATTGTACATAACTGCCGGTCCAGTATCACAGTGACAAAAGTAGGGGGGACACAGGTGTGTTTATGTATACCTAGCATCACACAATGTTTTCTGACATGCAGCAAGATTCTTTCTAAGTAATTACAGGGACACATATTCCTTAATTCATACACATGATGTAATGCCTTCACATAACCACACATATTACAATTGGTGAGGCACTTATACTATCCATCCATTGACTCACTATGGAGTTGATTTTCTCAATGCTTAGGCAAGTGTTCCAAAAAAAATCATTGAGTGACTGTAAGCATCTGTGTCCTTAACTGTTCTGCAGGAAAGAACCCCCACCCCCCCATTATACTTTGCATGTACAGAGTGGCAGAGGCCTCCTCCATCCATTTTAGCATGTAAGAATTGTGGGCACAGCTGATCAAATTAATTCATATAAGTGGAACTCAACAGTTGTGATAACAGTTCTATTATAACAAATGTGATTAATAACCATGTTGCTATTTGGAGAAGTTATACAGCTTGATGTTCTTTTCTAGTACAGGGATTCTTTTTGTATGAACTTAATGATGTCACACAGCAACCATTACATCACATCAGTTTTATCTCGATATGTACGTAGCTTTAAATTTCATGGCAGTAGATATTTCTTCTGCCAATATCATGGTGAGACTGCTACTGTGGTACATGCATTGAGTACATGAGTGTACTCCATTTTTTGGATGGTATGTGTACAAAAATACAGAGAAACCTTCCTTGTCCATGGAACATTGATGTAGGACTGATCCCAATTGTGTGAACATGAACATACTTACTTAATTGCCATCAGTCCAACATGCTGATATGACATTCATTATTAGGGATCCTTTCTTAATTTACTAATTAATTTAATTTGTTTATGACAATATCCATTGCAACCCCCTATAGCAGATGCTGAGAATACATAGCTCTGTGGAATATATCTCATTATTGTGTGGTTTTTGCATTTGTTTTATCCATCTGCACAATAATTGTGTCATGCAGGAGTGCCTTGCACAAGGGTATTATATATGTCACACTTTGCTCCCACATTTGTAACACTCCACGTGCATACAAATGGGATGCATAACCATTAGAATATTAAAGTGCATAATTCCTTTCAAGGGTGATTCTCCTCTTGCATGTGTTAGAAATATTAATGTGGATTACACAGTTAATGCACAGCTCCATGTTAACGTTAATGGAATGGGTTTAATTCTTGCAAAAAGAGATTGTGGCTTCTAAGCCAGTCATATTTTCCAACATGTTATGTTGACGAAATGCATGCTATGCAAATATCCCATGATGTCTGTACTGCCTCTGTTTACTGCCATCTCAACTCAGCAGGTTGATAACATTCATATCTCATGTAATCCCCTCAGTTACCATGTTAATTTGTGTGAGGGTCTCACACACACACATACATCCTATAATATCATGTCTGCTTTTTTTTTACTATATTTGTTCAGGAAGTGTAACCACCATTAATTATTATGATATACATATTACACAATTTTATTATTACAAAATTGTCTTTCTGACATAAGCACATTTAATTCAATTATACAATTTGAACATTTACCCTTCCCTCTTACATATTTCTGTATAGATCTTTTTGGTTTCTATGTATTGTCCTTGGTACACTTTCCCTGCCTGGTAACCCATGTATTGCACTTGCCCTTGCTGTTTACCATTCCTTATTACTTATTTCTCTATTTCTCTATTTCAGTTATATATACATTGTACTCAGTGCACTTTCCCTGCCTGGTACAGCTTGCATTATTTGCCTTAAGCAGCTCTTCATACTGTCCATGCAAGCACACTTAACAGGTTTGCCCGTAGTCAAGACTGCTTCTTTACTGTCTGTGCTCAAGCTGCTCAGTATGTTTTCTTGGCTGCCAAACTGTTGCTGGCCATCAAAACATGGTTGTGTTTGTGTAAATGTGATGAGCAACATGCATTTGCAATTAACACTACGGCTCATTGCAGTAATGAAAATATCATGTAGGCTTTGAGAGAAGCCTGCATGATTGCTCATGAATTCTGGAATAATATTATTGGGCCAGATTTACGAAGGCTTGCACGGAGTCTAAGAGTAGTGTAAGACTCCAGAAACCAATATGTCTGTCGAGCGATCCAGGAACAGCCAGCAGGGGTGTGCATGAGAGCTCCTAAAACTACTCTTGCACGGACAGTGTTAGGTTATGAAAATTACCTCATTTGCTGCTGAAAGCTATGCAAATGAGGTAAATTTGCAATCCAGGAAACACTAACCTGTCCGAGTAAGAGTAGTGTTATTTGCAGAAATGTATTCAGTTGGTAACTGAGTACCGTTCTGCAAATAGCAAAAGGGAGCAATGACAGCTTAAAATAAAGGATGCATCCAGTTGAGGAAGCATGCCAATGGCCAAATATAAGGTCATTGGCATTTATATGTGATGCATAAAAATAAAAAAAATAAAAATAATCATTTTTTTCCCCAATCCCCGATGTTTAAGCATAGCGCAAACTTGCGGCGCTCTAAAAACAAAAATAAATAAATAAATAAATAAAAGCCAAAAATAGCATTTTATTACAAATATACATCTGCCTTGCAAGTGAATGGCAGGCCGAAGACAACATGGCTACTGAGTAGTGGTTGCTCAGTGGGAAGCTCAGTGTGAGAGATGTAACCAAGCATTAGTAGGCAATCCTGTGCAAATGAGTATAAGGATAGTGAATCCCAATTTTCCCTGCTATGTGAACCATGTCCCTAGAGTGTAAGAGTAGGATTAGGGGAGTATCAGAGTAGTAGATAGGTGACATCATGAGGGGGGTATGTATCAAAGACTGTAAGCTTATTGGAGCAGAGTGGCATGTGTTTGCTGTGAGTTACTCAGGACTGGAAGAGGTGTGTCTACAGTTGTCTGAACTGAAACCCAGAAACCAAAGGCATACGCTGTGGCTACAACCAAAGTTTCTTGCAAAGATGCTTACACTGTGTGCACGCGTGTGCATGCCTATAAACCCGTGTAAGCCTGTGTGCGCGTCTGTGTGCCTGTGTAAGCCTGTGTTAGGCTGTGTAAGCCTGCGTGCGTGGATGTGCACCTGGCTAAGCCTGTGTAAGGCTGTGTGCGTGTGTGTGCGTTCGTGTGCACGTGTTTGCGCTTGTTTGCGCGGCGCCACCCCTGTGGAAACAGAAAGGGAAAAGGAAGGAAAAGTAGTAGTAGGAAGTTAACCAAGGATAACTAGAGAGCTGCCAGGTGAAATCAATCAGAATCAGCCAATTACACAGGCAGTACACTAGCCCAGCCCAGCACAGCACTTAAAACTCTGAAAACAACATTTCCCCCATGTTTTACTCAGAAACACTGCAATACTGCAGTATACAAAGAGAAATGAAAACCTAAAAAGCTTAACTGAGACAAAAAAAATGTTAAGGGCTGCCATTGTTATTATAAGGCAACATGTGCAAGATGCTGAGGGTGGTGCCATTGCGGATGTTGCTGAGCAACCCACAGTGAGGGGATGGAGAAGAGTGTACAGACCCAGGGTAACCTACCAGGGGCTACATGAGCTGGAGATTGTGGAGTGCTATAGAGTGGACAGAGAGCTCCTGCAGCAAATTGTTGAGCTGTACAGGCCACACCTCACACACAGAACCAAGAGAGGGGAACCCATCCCAGTGGAAACCAAGGTATGTGTTGGCCTAAGAATACTATCAACAGGTACCTTCCAGAGACCAACTGGTGATATGATGGGGATTTCACAGGCATCAGCATCCAGGGTACTGTACCAGTTCCTGAATGCCACGTCAGCACATGTCAGTGATCATGTAGATTTCCCCAATTCCCGTGAGGTATTGGCCAGCAAAATGCATCTCTTCCATCAAATAGTGGAATACCCTGAGGTAGTGGGTGCAATTGACTGCACGCACATACACATCAAAGCACCAGCCAGTGAGGGGAGTAGGGCCTACATCAACCACAAGGGCGTCCACTCCATCAACTGCCAGGTTGTGTGCGATGCCCAAGGCATAATACTGAATGTGTGTGCTGGCTGCCCTGGAAGCTACCACGATTCCCATATTTGGCATCTGATGCAGATGTACCAGATATTTGCCAATGGGGACATCCCTGACTGTCACCTAGTGGGGGGTTCTGGATATGCACTGGAGCAGTGGCTGATGACACCCATCAGAAATGCACACACACCTGAACAAGAGCTCCATAATGAGGCACACGCACAAACACGAAATGTAATCCAGCATGTGTTTGGGATGCTCAAGTCACGGTTCCGGTGCCTGGACACATCCGGTGGAGCCTTGTAGTACTCACCAACTACATGTACCCAAATTGTCATGTACCATGCTACACAATATGATCCTGTGAAAACAGCTGCAGCAGGAACAGCATGGGGCAGGACCAAACAGCCCCCCACCATTGCCAAGGCCTGTACAGGCACAGCGTGACTCAGAGGAGGAACCACCTGAGCCTGCCCCAGTAGGCAGAAGGAGGCTTGCCCAGTATGCCCTGGCCTTGGCAAAGAGGCAACACATAGCACATACACTGGCTCAGTAGGAACCCTGGAAATGATACCTCTCTCTGACTCGCACATAAAATAAAAGGGATACCTAACTTGACACTATCTGTTTCCAAACATGTATAGGGAGTGTAGTATGTGCATCCGACATAGGCAGCCCTGCAGCACCACCGGAGGCATGATTGCCATGTTTTAAGTAATATAAAGCAACGCTAAGCAGCATTTACCAATATTTAGTATACGTAAACAAAATTGCCTGTGCTAACTAGCGTAATGTTGGGCAATGTTGAGCAATGTTGGGCAAGGTTGGGCAAAGTCATGCAAAGTTGAGCAAAGTCAGGTAAACATGCTCATATTTGCTTTACTGTTTCTTAAGCAGTCTGCTCTGCCCAGCATGAAAATAAAAAGCAGTGACAGGGCTCAAACCCAGGATACTGTGCACTATAGTCACAGTACTGAACCACTAAGCCATGATAGCATTTCAGTGGCACAGACACAGCAGGACAATTGTACAGTAATGCAAACACAAAGAAATGCTGTATCATGTCCCTAAAGAGGCATATGGGTAACCTCCCCTACAGGCCTATGCAGACAGAGAACATCAGGCCAGGTGGTGTGATGTGGGTTGTGTAGGCTATGAAGTCACAATCTAATATACGTGACATTGGACACTAGGATCTGTAGCACAGTAGTATGCCTCAAGCCAGTATGATAGGCAACAGTACAGAATGAAATGGTTTGCAGTACATAGCAGTGCAGGCATAGCAAATGTGTATAAGTGTCAGGTGAAACCCTCAGTCTATGTACACCCACAGTAACAATCAAGTGTGCCCCTGGGTAGAAATGTACAAAGAATAGCTGTCCCCCCTGTATGTAGAAATGTTGCTAAGTCTATGCAAAGTGTCTCATGGAAGCCCTGCAGGCACAGCATGATCCCTGTTGATTTATGACACAAAGGTGAGCCCTGCTGTAAAGATACAGCTTGACTTTCCATACACATATAGTATAAATGTCTATACTGGGCGTGCTCACACACTCCAACAAATGTACTGGATTTCATTCAGCATCACACTGAAAGGTCATACTGGGCATGCTCACACACTTAGAAAACGAAGCAAATGTCAGGCAACAACATACTGAAAGGTCATTCTGGGCATGCTCACCCACATGCCAAATACGGAAGTGATAATAAGGGATCTATGGACAAATGTGGATAGACATCTCTACTTCCAGAAACACATTCACAAAGTTGTCAGAAAATCAGGCTATGTGTTCACATAAACTGCCAAGGTCTGTTCATGTAGGCCAAAGGAGGTTCCCAGTACTCATCAGTCATCAGATCCATCAGAGAGTACCACAACACACTTGCGATGAATCAGACTAGACACGTTCAACAGCCAGAAAGACCACTGAAGTACCCAACAAGAGTATTACTGGCCTCAAAAAGGTGCCCCAGGCAACAAGACTGAATGTAACCCAATCTGTACTCTGTTGCATACTGTCTACTCAGGAGATCTCTGACCAACAGACAGGTCCATGTCATGGCTACACTCAGATCTGTACTGAGTTACAGCTCAATGGCACTAAATATACAGACCCAACTGATATTGCCAACATCCTGGCAGATAGGATCACTGTTAACTGTACCCCCCTCTCACCCATGAAAGAGCACACCTGTATAATAGAAGACTGCAAAGTTGCTGTCCTCACAGCTGCACAGGCAAAAAACATTCTCCAAAGCCAGTATCACAGCAGCCATGGGACCAGTTAACTTCACAGGCTGTGTTCCACACAAACCACAGAATGAACAGGCACCACACTGACGTACCATGTGCAGTCATAGCCTCACCTCATGCTTTGTACCTGTTGAATGGTGCACAGTGATGGTTATCCCACTACACAAGGGTGGAGACACCACGGACCCCAGGAATTAGTGCCCCATTAGCCTGACGAGCCCGTTCTTCAAGGCCATGGAATGTATCATCATACAACATATAAACAATTAAATTTGTAATCCCCAAACCCTAGACCACAACCATGTTGGGTTTGTAAAATGCAGACCATGTCGTCTAAACATGATAGATGACATTGAAGCAGTCAACAGAACTGTTGACAAGTGTAAGGTGGTTCACACAGCCTATGTTGATCCTGCTATGGCTTCCAACACCACCCCACACACTGGAAATATAGATAAACCCACTAAACTAGGTATAAATTTCTATGTCAAAAGATGGGTTGCCAACTGGCTTACTGACAGAACACACACTGTGAAAGTAGCAGACTCCAAGTATGACATTGGACCAGTGACGAGTGCAGTACCACAGGGTCCAGTCCTGTGTCTTGTCATGTTTAGTATCTATTTCCCTGAAGTAAACTTTAACATGGAAGGTCTGTGGATACAGAACTTACCAGAGGACTGCAAACTAGGAGCCATAATTGTAAACACTAACGATGTGGACATCCTACAAAAAGGCCTCACTGAGACAGATGGCTGTTGTCAAAGCCATGGCCTCTAGTTCAATGGCAAAATGTGCAATGTCATCCCCTTTGTTAAAACCTCTGTAGCCAAGAACTACAACATAGGTGGTAGTATACTTAACACTGACAGTGTGACAAGGGACCTTGGGTCACAGGTGTACACTGGACACAAGTGTGATAATCACATCCCCACAGTAGTCAGGAAACCCTGATATGTGGCACAGCACATCACAAAATGTGTCTCATGCAGGATAGAAGAGGACATTGTTCCCCACTACTCATCACTCACTAGAACTATAATAGAGTACAATGCCACTTTTGCTATGTACCTCACAAGACAACTACAACAACTGTAAAGCCTGCAGCAGTACCTCACAAAGAGCATTAGTGGCCAGAAATACATGCTATACACAGACCATCTCAAAATGCTCCATCTGTACTCCCTTGCATATCACGTACTCAGATGTGTTAACTGCCTAACATACAAAGTTATGTCAAATGCAGAGCTATTGGACATGCTCCATGTAAAACACTCACAATCCCTCTGACCTTCGGACCCAAAACCACGAAAGGAAGGGGTGTACCCATTTACCGTATGGATACCCACACCTTCAGGTTAGTGGCACAGCATGAGGGCTTGGAGATCATGCAAGTGCAACTAACATTGGGCAAAGCTGCTCATCAGATTGTAGCCTGCTACAGATCACCTACCTTGTCACAGGAACCTCACTCAGTATTCCTGAGAACAGTGGAAAATATAGAGGTCCTATCAAACACCAGTATATGAAGTGATTACAACTACCCAAACAGTGAGTGTGAGAATTACTTGTGTACAACGTCCTTTGCCCAATGTTTCCTACAGCTTAATAGCTCTAACATCCTGGAACAGCTGGTCACCATGCCCACTAGAGGTGACACCATACTGGACATCCTCATCACCAACATGTGGTACCAGTGTTCCACAACAGAGATAAAGCCCTCGCTGGTAATATCAGATCATAAAGTAATCACACTGGACATCCACATCCAGCCCCATCACACAGTCAATGAAACCACCATAAAGACATTTTCAAAAGCAAACTGCACATGTCCCAAGACAAAAGTGTAAAGTTCAAAAGATCTATTGCTGTAGGATAATGGTATACAATCTTCCGAATCAGTTACAAGTGAATCCTATGAGCATCTACAGGGATGCATGGATCGAGATATCACAAATAAAACCAAGATGCACTTCTTCAAAAATAAGAAAACAATCTGGTGGTTGTTGCCCATAAATAAGCTAGACAACAGAAAGAGGAAACTAACACCTGATAGAGCCAACTTCACTAAAGGAAAGGCATCACTGATCACTATAAGTAAGAAGCAATGATCGCTCATAAAATAATTCAAGGACACTTTCAAAAGAGAAAATGCCAAGGACTGAAAGAATGACAACCACAAAGCCTGCGGTAGCTATACCACACATGTAGGTGTCAACATACAAATATGCTGTCAGCTACTGACAAATGGCAAGGAATACACTGAACCAACCTTCAGTGCCCACATCCTGGGGGACAGGTTCAGTGCAAATTTCCCCCATCAACCCCAAAAGGGCCTGTGTATATCACAGAAGGATGCAGAGCCCCAGACGTCATGGACATGCAGGTAAGGACAGGCCTCTCCAAAGCCAAGAACACAGCATCAATGGGACTGGATGGTGTCCCAGGCTGTGTCATACACTAGGCCCAAAAGGAAACACACCCTCACCTACATTCACTGGCCAGACTCAATCGTACCACATGGTATGTACCCAAAGAATGGCATACAACAACAGTCATCCAGCCCCACAAAGGGGGTGCCGCAACAGTACCTGGAAACCATTGCCCTATATGTCTACTCAGCCTGGTCTACAAAGCTATTGAGCAAATTTTCATGGAACCCATAAACAGTGACATTGGGGACCTCCAGACACTGGACTCTACACAATCCCGCCTTGTTAAAGGCAGACCCTGCCTCCTAAACATAGTTGACTTACTACAAACAGTTACCAAGGACATAGATGGAGGTGAAAGTAGTCCACACAGCCCACCTGGACCTCACTAAGGACATTTTACACCATTCCCCACTCTGTCATCATGGACACGCTTACCAGCCTGAACATCAACAGCTATGTCACAGGATGTGTGGCCAAGTGGCTCATAGATCAAACACACATGTTCAGAGTTGCAGGTGCCATGTCCGACTCTAAGACAGTCACAAATGGCATCCCACAGGTCCTGGTCCTGGGAGTCCACCTGTTCAGTAGACACTGCTCAGAGGTACAGGCAAGCGTGGGAGAAGTATGGCTGAACAGGTTTGCAGATGACTGCTAACTGTGGTCCATAATCGACTCTATGGCTGACATACACATCCTCCAGAAGGGGCTGACAGAGACAGATACCTGGTGTCAAAACAATGCCCCAAGAAGAATGGCAAAGAATGCATAGTCATCCCCTTTGGCTAAAATGAAGTGCAAACAAATTACCACATAGGTGGTACTCCAGTATGTATGGAGAAAGTCATGAAGGCCCTGGGGACACAGTTAGATAGTACACTCTTCTTTAATGATCACATGGCCAAAGTGTTTAGACATTCCTTCTATGTAGCCCACCCAATGTCACCTAATGTAACCCACTTGGTGTAGTCTGATGATGTCACTAACCTAAAAATATACCTGTGGAAAGTCGAACTCACAATAATGTGTATAGTGCGTCGTGGAAATGCGTACTCCTGTAGTATCCTAAACCAGTTAAGTAGGGGTTTGAATTCTGCATTTGGCAAGTGTGTGTGTGTGTGTGTGTGTGTGTGTGTGTGTGTGTGTGTGTGTGTGTGTGTGTCTGTCTGTGTGTGATCTCCTTGGAGAGGAGCAACCTTTTTGGAGAGTACTTGTACACCTTAAAAGTGGTATACTAATATTTGTCAGGTCTGATGATGTCATCATCCTTCAAATATACCTGTGGAAAAGAGAACTCACAGTAATGTGCATAGTGCGTCATGTTAATGCGTACTCCTGTAGTATCATAAACCAGTTAAGTAAGGGTTTGAATCCTGCACTTGACAAGTGTGTGTGTGTATCTGTCTGTGTGTGATCTTCCTGGAAAGGTGCAACCTTTTTGGAGAGTACTCATATACTTTAAAAGTGGTATACTAATCTTTGTCAGGTCTGATGATGTCACATTCCTTCAAATACACCTGTGAAAAATAAAACTCATAGTAATGTGTATAGCGCGTTTTGTTAATGCATACTCCTGTAGTATCATAAATCAGTTAGGTAGGGGCTTGAATCCTGCACTCGGTGAGTGTGTGCGCTCTATGTGTGTGGCACTGTTGGTCAATGTGTAGTGTGTTTTGCTTTTACTACGGTATGACATGTGAGTATGCATTGCACTTGTGAGGTAGCTGAGTGGCAAATACATATACGTACATGTTACCTAAATTATTTCATGTGTGTGAACCCTGCTTTCTCCAAGGACACAACTGTCATCTTTGCCAGACTGTGCTGCTGCTTCACAGACCTTAGGCCACATCTGTATGCTTGTGACAAGGCCAGCCACTGCAGTGATCCCTAGCCTAGGTCATCTATGTCACACACACTCATTATGGTTACTATTGAATTGTGTGAGTGAGGGTTTATGGCCGAGGTATATGTTAGACCGGTTCTAACGCAGCAAAGTCTGTCAATGATGGCTATTCATTATAGGTGTACAACAACCTTTGTGGATATGCATGCAAACCCCTTATTGCTTATGTGATCCACAGAGGTATTTCAAAAAATCTTAGGAAATGTGATTATTAAAGGAGAGATGACGTAACACTTGGTTGCATGTACACATCGGTACCTGTTCATCATGTTGGTGGCTACTAGCTATGTGGTACTGTGGGGATACTATGTTCCATAAAGGTGGATGACTATGCGTAGTCTGGATAATAGCTTTACAGCATGGGCTTGACAATAGTTATCTGTCTGTATGGTACCCTTGTGGAGGATGTGTGTGTCATCTGGAGAATGCATTATAGGCCACAGTATGCATTACCAGATGTGGACGGACATATCCCTACTGTGATTGCTCATACCTAATAGAGCTATATGCCAAACAGGAGTGGTCTCAGTAATGGGTGCAGGTGAATACCACTGGTTACTGTCATAGTATAGTACCTGAAGGATGCAAATTTTGCTGTGTGTCCTACAGCTGTGTGTCAGTTGTGAAGACATCATCTAACGATTGGTTATGGTCAGGCTGTTGAAGTTATGTATACTACCAGAATGCAGAACAATGACAGATAGTAACAGTATCACCCACAGCACAGTGTCAAACCATGTCATACACATATGTGTAGTCAGGTTCCGAAATGTGTGTAGTACAATGCATACTGGCCACCAATACAAACTATGTAGTGTTACTGTGTAATACAGGGCATGTCACCCTGCCCATGTGTCCACTATGCACGTACATGCAGACAGTGCACCTCCACCATGTTCACAGATGTACACCTGCAAATCTGTGCTACACACATCCCACACATACTGTCCACTCTCTAACACATGCTGCCAATACTACACACATCAGCCAAGTGACAAGTGGGTGGGCAATACACAACTCTAATTAACACTGGTGTATACAATACTACAATGACATTCAAAGCTTTAACGCATCATGCCTGCTCAGCTACAC
Organism: Protopterus annectens; assembly: GCF_019279795.1. NCBI lineage: Eukaryota > Metazoa > Chordata > Ceratodontiformes > Protopteridae > Protopterus > Protopterus annectens. The sequence goes on along the minus strand of NC_056732.1, from coordinate 858,498,222 downwards.
CTTCAAGCATATCATTACACTCTACTGCTGACAACATGGTAACATTGCTGTAGTGCTATAAAGTCACCCTGTGCATCAGCACCATGGTAGCCTCTTCCTGCATCAATGTTACAGATGACAGGAGGTGACACAGGTTTCATCATATGCACAGTGTGTGTTGTTGGTTTGCCAGAGGCCTACAGTGAGCCAGCCAATCAACATGTGTGTGTGTGTGTGTGTGTGTGTGTGTGTGTGTGTGTGTGTGTGTGTGTGTGTGTGTGTGTGTGAGGCAAGAGTAGTGCTATGGGCCAATGTTGATGTAATGTGTGGGGGTATGTGTTAGCGCTAGGTGTCTGGTTTCTGTGTGTGTGTGTGTGTGTGTGTGTGTGTGTCTGCATGCACACAGTTCCACCATGTGGCTGCTATATACGGGTATGTGTGGGACAGCCACAGACTGTACCTGCCAGGCTTTACAGATCACCATCTCTGGCCATGGATATGCTTCCTGTGCCTGGCAGGGGTGCTACTGACACTATCAGGTACTAAGCCAGAGTGGGTACTATCCCCAGAGGTAGATGGATGTACACTGGACCCAGGTCCCTGCTGGGACTGTCCAAAGCCATTTGCATGTGGTCTTCTAGGACGTTCTATCGACAGCCCACCCCCAACAGTGCTGGGGCTGGTACTGGCACTACGGGAGCGGCTGTGACTTGTGGGACATCCGTGGCGACTGCCAGCTGCTGATGTTGCTGGCATACGTCCATGTTGACGACTCAACTGTCCCGCACTGTCCTGACACATGGACATGACATTGCGGAGTACATCTAATGTCTCTCCCCAACGTCTATCTGTGACCTCAGTGTAATGATGGATGGCACCTGCTAGGTCACGGATATTGTCAATTACGTCAGTGTTGTGTGCCCTCTGTGCCCTAAGTCACTGTCTCGTGTACTGTTCCATATGTGCTTGTGCCTCCATCACAGCCTGGAACATGCGTGACCTTGTCAGATCTGTGGCACGTCTGCCAATGGCATGATGAGAAGCAGTGCTCCATCGAGAACCCCTGAACATCTGCCTATGTGGTATCCTTCCAGACATCTGGTTATGGCTGTTGTGTTGGGATGCATGTGCCATGGATGCCACACTGTCCTGGCCAATGCTGGCTGTATGCTGTCCCTCAGCTAAGGGCATTGGTGATGGATGTATTGGCAGTATGACTGTGTGCATGGATGGTGTGGACACTTGTGTACTGGCGATTGGCAGCCCAATGACAGACCCTGGCAAACATGCTTGTGCCTCAACACACCTATCATCAACATCATCACTATTTTGCTCAGTTACATTGGTTTGCCCGTTGCATTGAACCAGCCCAGAGTCAGCACCTGTGAGAGGAAGACAGGAAACACACTTTACGACCTGTACATGATGTTGGCACACATGCACACATGCACACATGAACACATGCACACATGCACACATGAACACATGCACACATGAACACATGAACTCATGAACACATGCACACTTGAACACATGCACACATGCACACATGCACACAAATGCACTCCTCACTAAAACAGACACACACACACACACACACACACACACACACACACACACACACACACACACACACACACACAACCAGCAATCCAGAACATACTCAATAGCGGGTGATGGTGGGGTATAGTATCACAAGGCAAACAGTTATATCACACTTGTCAGCATGCAGGACGTGTGTTGCTCAACAGCATGCAGTGAGTGTGTAGACAGCCCTTGTTAATAACAGTATACATGGCTTTGATGCATGTGTGTTGTTGTTCAGTGATCAGCCTCACCCTGGAACGCAATGTGTACATGGACACAACATTGCTGTGAAAGTCTTAAAAGCTCTGCAATGTCTAATGCACCATCACTCACAGGTATACATACCATGGCTGGATGTGTATCTGTGTGTCACATATATATCCATTTCTGATTAGTGCGTCTGTGTCTTTAGCAGATGATTGTGGACACAGGTTTAGCACATGCATGCTATGAATTCACACAGGATGAGTGGTGCATGTATACCTGATGGAATACCATTTCTCAACATAGCCATTGTACAGTGGTTATGGTGAGTGTAGGACATATTGTGGACATGCCAGTGGCAGCCATGACATGGCATGCTACAACACAACTGCAACGTTAAACTTCACAAATACACAGTGTGTGCCATGTGACCTATACACTCAATAGCATTGCATGACATATATGTGTCACTTTGTACAAATGGTGATTGCTATGCATAATGTGTATTGGTGCATATGTTTGCGCACACACACACACACACACACACACACACACACACACACACACACACACAAAACATTGAGGTGCATAGCAGTTAATGCTATGTGTGGTACTGTGGTCACTGTAACTGGATGGGGTGTAGTACCATGAGCCATCATCATGCAGCATCATGTGGTCACTCAAGGCTACTTATGTGTGCCAGACCGGCACATACCATGCTGTACTGGAACTGCAGTACCATGACTACATTCACCATTTCACAGCCACTTGTTACATGGGTTTGTAAGATGCCCAATAGGGAGCATTGCCTAACATCAATGTGTTGCGTGTTGGAGAGTGTTGCACTGCCACATGATAGGCCTGTACCCCTCAGGTATATTATGTGTGCTGTGTGGATGACATTTGGGATACTGGAGTGTGACGTTACAGCGTGTGTCTGAATATGCCATGTGTAGCATATTAACATGTACTGCGTATGACAGAGTTGTGTATGTCATGTGCATGTGTATCAACTGCCTATTCAATGTCCACTATAGTGTGGCCACAATGGTTTAGGATGCTCTGTGTATTGCATGTGCTTGAGGCAGCCACTCACGTTACTGAGATGTGCATAGTCTCACAGCGAACATTCACAGCATGCATTATGCGTAGGTGTGTTACATGTGTACGTGGCCTACACCTCACCTATGACATGCACATTTTATTAGCAATATTAAATGTAGAACACTCTCACCAGCATGGATCTGCTGTCTTGCTGTCACACCAGAGGGACCTACAAGGATATGAAACAGTTTGTCAGTGGCAACAACTGTGGCATTGAAACTGTGGCTTTGCAATCTTACAGTAGCACAATGGTTGATGGTCACAGGCCTACACATCATGTTCCAAATTATCAGTATTGAACAATACCAAGCTCCACATCTTCTAACTACACAGTACACATCTCACATATGTATGATCTAACAATAGAGGTAACAGTAGTCTACAGATAAGCCAACTTACCTGCACGCTCCATGTGAACTTGCTGGGAGACTCTGGCCTCCATGATGATGCATGTGTGTTGTTGTTGTTGTTGGCCGGGAGCCCCCAGGCTCAGGAGCAGGTCCTCCACTCTGGTGAGGGGGGGATGAGTGGCAACCCCACCACCTGTGGCAAGCTATTGCCTACGGACATCAGATGCACACTGCCGGACATGTCTGAGTAAATCACTGCAGTGATGTCGTACCTGCTCATAAGTCCGGTTGTGCATGCCTATGTCATTTATCCTACGGACAACATCTTGCCACAGCACAGTCTGCTCATGCTGGTCCTGGCTGGCTCTTGAAAAGAGCAGGTTGTACTGTTTCATGAGACAGTTTGTTAGGATCTCATCCTCTGCACGGCTGTATGCAGGTTTGTGATGGTGGGACATGTCCCTGGAAGACAAGAAAACAATATGTGTGAGCAAGTCATGTGGCACACTTTACATTCTACAGTACAGATATTACTGAACTGCCATAATTAGCAAACTATTGTCTGTCAGAGGATACACACTTTCAATAACACATATCACTGCTCAGCCCACAACTGACTGACACTGCCTGACACGCTGTATATATTAAATCATTTTCTGCACAGCAACAAAGATAAATCACTATATAAGACTATGCAACAGTACATGGCACACTGTATGCGACACAATGCACTACCTAGCTACAGTAGGAATATATCCAGCTATTGCATAACGAAATATGTAATCCATTGCAATGATTGTAAAGTCCAGTTACAGTATTACCAGTATACCACACTAGTTGTTGATGGAAAACCCCTACCTATGATATGTGCACATTCGTGAATATAGGAGGCATACCGCTGTACTAGTCTATACACGTTGCTAGATACACACTTATATCCTGTAACACACATATGACCGGGGCATATTACAGGCATACCCACACACACGTCAGACATACATACAGGACACAGAGGTATGGCAACCCAGATAAGCTTTATGTGTGTACCATACAGTACTGTGTGTCAGTACTTACAAGCCCTTATGCCTGAGGTATGTAATCTGTGAGGACTACAGGGAACACACAAAACAGTGTTTCCAAGCAATGTGGACATACACCATACTGTGCTGTTTAGGCCTACAGCTTCAGGTAGTACTACAGGTCATACAGGGGTTTGATTCACCAGCAGTACCAATCAATGAGCATACATGTACTGCTTCATCCTCCAATGGCACACCCCAGATAACACAAGGGGACTACATTGGACTGTATGCCATACTGCTTTTTCTGGCTAGCATTAGCATACACATCTTTTGCTGGGATCAGTGCTAGGACACATAATACCATGACAGAAACAACTTCCCAATAATCTATCCCACATATACACAACTGTGACACATTCACCAACACATTCACCATCACACTCAGTCAACCTCACATAGTGATTATTGCAACAAGTACATGTGGATGTATATTGGTTCATAGGTAGGTTATAGGCTATTGGCCCTAGGGCCTATAGAAGCCTAGCCAGATGGTACCCTGGCCTTTGACACCCAAGTAATTTAGTTCCATGTGTCCCTGTCAAGCAGAGCCACAGAGGTGATTCCCGGGGTGTAATTCCTATCTCACATCCAATCATCAAGACTATTCATGACGGGTGCTACTGAGGAGCTTTGTTTGCTATTGCTATGTAGTTTGTTCCACAGTATGGGATGTTTCTGAGATAGGAATCTATCCCTCCAGCATGTTCTGTCTGTTGTGGTGACAAGCTTTAGGTCCCTAGAGTGTGTAGCTCGTAGGGATAGTGATTTATTTACGTGGAACATGTACAACAGTTCTGGGTTTGGCATAGCTTTGTATATTGGGCAGGGGTCACCTCTTGGTTGCCGGTATGCAACACAGTGTAGCTGTGGTTTGGTGAGACGGTATGCATAGGGCACCTGTTTGAGGACAGTATTACTCTTTGTGAGATATGTCTGTGGCCTTTCCAGTTGCTGTAGATGTCTTGTGAGGTACATACCAGAATGGGGCATTGTACTCTATTATGGGTTTTGTGAGTGATGTGTAGAGGGGAACACTGACCTATTTTTCATGGGATGACACAGCTTTTGTGATGAGGTGTGCCATGTGGACAAATCACATGACTAGTGTGGCACTGTGATTATCAAGTGTGAGACTACTGTCCACCTGTGTCCCATGGTCTCTTATCACACTGTTGGTGTTATGTTGACTACCACCTATGTGGTAGTTCATGGGTACAGAGTTTTTAGCCAAAGGGATGCGAATGTATTTCAGACATTGAGCTTGAGGCCATGGCTTTGTCACCAGGCATCTGTCGCAGTAAATGTGACTCTGGCTCTTATATATATATATATATATATATATATATATATATATATATATATATATATATATATATATATATATATATATATATATATATATATATATATATATATATATATATATATATATATTTATATATATATATATATATATATATATATATATATATATATATATATATATATATATATATATATATATATATATATATATATGTATGTATAAATATACACATACATACAAACATCCATTGGTGTACATATAGATATACATATAGGCACATATACAGTCCACCTGTCATGGTGGGAATATCAATTAAGCGAAGTTGAGGAGGTATACAGTTATGTAATGATATTGCACAGTCTTGTGCGAAATGCATTGATGGTGTTCTCAGCCCATGTGGCTTTAGCAGGCCTCACTGTCTGCGACACTGCAAACCTGACAAATCACACCCACAGCGTTTAACCACCACATGTCATATACCATCAAACAGCCATTGTCCACACTACTGTACAGAACACAGATAACATGGTTCAGATGTTTGACATTTAATGCTGAGCTACATATATCATAGTTATGTCCCACTGTACACAGCTACACACTGATTTGTCCATGGCGGTAGTTATGCAGGGCATCTGTGCATAGATATGTACTGCTGCCACATATTGATGTTTCAAAGCATGTAAAGTAGTCTTCAAATACATCTACTACATGACAATAAATACATATCTGTTACATACCTTTCCTTTGTATGTGTTTGTAGTTTTCACTTTGTTGTATCTTTGGCTTTATTTTAGATGTTTATTGTTTAAAATTTTTTTTTCCACTGGTGTGGGTGGGGGTGTGCGGCTCTCTCTCTCTCTCTGACTCTGTCTCTGTCTCTGTGTCTCTGTCTCTCTCTCTCTCTCTCTCTCTCTCTCTCTCTCAGCGTCTGCAATGTGATGATTGCATGTGTGGCCAGCAGGTACAGCCTGCTTTTATAGGTATCTGCACATGTGCATGTGATAGCCTCTGCACAAATTGGTGGCCACCATTTTGTAATTGCATGCAGCCTGCTGTGTGGTAATCGCAGTACTCACTGTCATAACAACCCAATGCTATATATTGCTATGTCAGGTAGGTGTAGCCCTTTCAGCTTTCCAAAGTGGGGCCCATTCTTGTTTGCTGTGGACACTGTTGTGTAAGTCAGAAGGTTGGTATACTTCTTATATGTGAATCTAGGGGTGTAGCCAGAGATTTAAATGTTGTACTCAGACCTGAATGTTGTCACTTCCACTACACAGTTGTCAGTGTAATCACCCTTACAAATACTAAAGCAAGATACATGGGTTTATGTGGTTTCTTTTCTACTTATACAATTAACTGCCATACAAAAGTAGTTATTGAGATGTATTCATTTGGCACATGAAATGTTTGTGATCTGCTATACTGTGAATATTAATTTAGCCACTTTTGAATAGTTTCTGCTTTTTTAGTATTGACATTAGCACAGGCTGCTCAAGAAAGATGGACAAAATTCAGTACTGAGTATGCCTACCTACATCCTTGGTAGACCCTGAACACACAGGTTTATTGTACATTTGGGTAGGGGTGCAGAAGGACAGAGAGCATTATGTATTAATGTATGAACTTTATCTTGCTAGACTTAAAGAGTTACTGTGTACCTGTTAGTTTACCAAGGCAAGTAGTCTGTCTGTGTAGCTCACAAATGTGGACCTATCCAGATGGTAGCCAGAGGTTAGCCTGTTATTCTTTGTCTGTGCACCACACCGGTCTTTTCAGCACTGTAACAATGGCATTGTCACAGTTGGTTGCTACCAGTATATGGCTACATCCCTTGGTATTTCACTGGTGTACTCCTACATAAGGGTATGCTTCTGGAACTCCTTCCAAAGCTATTTGCATAGTGTGTAACAGCAGAATAGCTGATATGCCTGTGTGGTTCTGCCTCTGCCAGGCCTCTCAAACACTCAGGTACATATTTGAACAGACTCAGGGAAAAGTAGATAGAAGTGAGGTACAGCTTTACAATATTAGAGACATTAAGTTGGGACTTTGAGAGAAACAGAGCATATGGATTAATACACATTTCCTGAAGTACAAGCGGTGTCCAACTATACTTATTGTCATTGAAGATAGAGGTCTGGTGCAGACTAGGGCGACTCCCCACACAGCTCGAACAACAACTGTTACTTTCTATAAATTCGTTATATGCTTAAGGATACTCTACCCATAGCACACTAACACTACAAAGGCCAAGATACTTCTTATCGCACGCTGTAATTCTAAATAGTCACCACAATGCACATTGCCTACAAGCGGAAGAACTGCATGGGTTACATTGTTGCTTGCTTGTGTATACTTATTGTCATTATTCATTAAGTGTAATTCATCACCTTTCTGACTAACGTCAGTAGCTTTCAGAGAGATTCAGAGTGACACAGCTAAAACCTGTCTCAAAATCAGGGACATGACTGAAATGTAGTCAAAGTTGCAAAGTATGGCTTCTGCCCTAATCAGATATGCTAGTGTTTGTCCTACTATGATACTGTGTGGGGGTTGTTAAGTGCTGCTGTAACATTATTTCCTGCTAGTACGGCTGGTTCTCTTTTCACAGTCATGTAATGCAATTCCACAAGAACTGCTGGTAAGGATCCACAGAACAGGATTTGTGTTATGGCATTCCTATTTGTCCTTTACATTCACTCATTCTGATGCATGATATATTGATTGCAGCGCCAATTTGTTGTATTTTTGCCATGGCTCAGTGGTACTTCATGCAATCTAGTGTGTCCAAGGTCCGGGGTTCGAGACTGACAGAGGTATTTTATTTTGCTGCTGAGCAGAACAAGGGAGCAGACATACGGAGTGACTAAGGCACTTTTAAGCAGTTGTAAGCGGGTTTGCGCAGGTTTGTGCGATGCTTAGCAACACTTAGCTAAGAGCACACAAGCGCACACTCGCGCAAACCCACTAACTACTGCTTAAAAGTGCTTATTCCCGCTAACCCCCGCGCTCATTTCTTTGAAAGAAAAGAAAATAGGGAGATAGGAAAGTGGTGAAAAAGGGGCACAAAGAGGGAAAGACAGTAGGGAAAATAGCTCAATATGTGCAGGACAGGTCTAGGGAAGGTCCATAGCTGCCCATTTCTTTAACAGCATCAGCTGTGCATATATTAATAATTTGGATGGAAATTTGAAACCTTCCACCCCTGAGAGAGGGGTGAGGACAACAAAGTATGTTGTACTGCCAATTAAATTTCAGTTTATGTGTCCAGCGGACATGTGTGCAAAATGCGCAGCTATGTATGAGGCATAATTTTTTTGTGGAGCAGATTGCCCATTTTTTTTTTCAGGTGGGAGTGGAATGTGTGGTAGGGGAAGTAGGTATATTTGGGGAGGTAGGTTGGGGAGGTAAACAGACAAGACAAACAAGATGCATACAGGGGTGAAATATGACACATGGGGTGTGTGAACACCATTGACAGGAAAGGGTGTTTGGAAATCGCAAGCCCATGAGCCCACAGATGGCAACAGTGGAACTGAGATCCCCACCCATGGGCAGTCACCACTGCACCTTCACAGCCTGGAGGGTGGCTGTGCTGTGGGCTACGTAGAATGGGCAGGCTCACCCATGAGTCTTGCCAATCTTGCCTCAAGCTGGAGTAGAGGATCAGTGACTGAACGCTCGATCTCCCTATGCACCACAGCCCGGACCATTCGGAGGGTGATAGGTGGCCCTCCTCCGGCCACACTTGCATGGGGGGGACGAGCCCCATCCCCTGCAGTGCTTCCACCTGAAGGTGGCACAGGACAATGGAGTAGGGGGTCCCGGGCTGGGCACCGGACCTGCTGGTGCCAGGTGCCATCGCCAGCTGAGGGGTCCAGGTGGGTCCGGCCTTCCCATACATTTTATGTTTAGGAGGATTTGATGACAATATGGGTTAGTAATAGCCAACAGCATTCCAATTTAGTTGTAACAGCATACAGTAGTATTCCCATTAACCCAACACACCAGAGTTACAACAGTTGAACAGCAAGCATAACACATGCATATATAGAACAAAAGTGGACATTCCAACAGCATGCAGGCTTGATTGGTGGCAACAGGCCACCAAGATTGTGGTATGTGAACAGGGCACATGCATCAAAGTAAATGCAGATATTTATAAACCAATAGGACATGTGTCCCAACAAATGTTATGAGATTAGACATACCCATTGAGGTGTGGAATTGCATTGTTTAGGCACATACAGTAGGGTGTAAAAAGATTCCTCCATTAACAACTTATATATACTTGTAGTTTACACTACATTCCTATTGACTGCAGTTATATATCCCCTACATGTATTATTACACTGGGCAATGTCTGTTAAATTGTATAATGGGTTTTGCTAGTTCTTGATATACCTGACCTGTATCTGACATACAAACTGTCCTGGATGCAGATGTTACTGCTACATAATTATATATTTTATTTATATTTAAATATCTACATGTCTGTATGTGTTCAGGTGACATTATCAGGTATATGTTGACAGCCCTCTACATTTCTAGCAGCACACTGACATTTCTGGGGAACAGAATAACAAGCTACTCATGTGCCAGATTAACCTGTACATGCCGGCCATGAACCAACAGTTGAGGACTGTATATATGCTTAACAGCTACTGGCACTCCCTTCATCCACTTTATATGGGCCTACCCATGTGTGGGTTGACTGCGCTTACTACAATAGTACTATTTCTATAATGCAAGGGTACAACAACATATCGAAGAAAGTGACACGGACACACTCCAGGAATTATACCTTTATTTATTACATTACACACTTTTCTAGTGGCTCTCTCATTTATTTGATATATCAGTGCATGCAGAGGTCTTTTATTCAAGACATATTATACCTTTATTAATGGGTTACAACACTCTTTTTCAGGCTCTCTCACTTCACATGCAGAATAATTACTAACCTGCCTGGTGGCGCAGCCTATCTGCATAGGCTTGCTGATTCACAGCATGGACACCTGCAGCTGTGAAGTAAATGAAGGGATACTGAGACATACCTATCCATAACATGGACTACTATAGCAATTCTTACATACTTCATTCCATGGCTACATACTCAGTAGTGGGGCATTTTCCATTTGATGGGCCTCCTGTATCCACTGGTTCAGTCGGTCCTCCTTGCGTCTCTTCAGGTCTTAAAAGTGGTGTCTGACCTGCTCACCAGTCTGAGAGATGCTTGTGACACTGGTGAGATCATGTGCTAGATGGTTCCAGGCTTCCGCTTTGTATTCAGTGCCCTGAAACTGGCCCTGCAGGAGTCTTGCATCATGATGATGGACGAGGAACCAAACCATTACTTTTGACTCCTCAATGCCCCACCGTTGCACTCGAAAATGTGAGCCCTCTCCAGCACCGGCCATATTGTCTGCAGATGGGAGCTACAACCAGTTATGGCAATTATTCCCACCTATGGAGCTTAAATATGCCTCATTTTCCGCACTTATTTGTGATTGGCTGGTTTTGAAAATTCTCAGCTAAGAGCAAACCTGCTTAGCAATGGGTAAACTTCAATTGATATAAATGAGTGTGTTGGAAATGCATCCATATTTAAAGCTGTCATGGCGTAGTGGTTTAGTACTGTGATTACGGTGCACAGTATCTCGGGTTTGAGGCCTGCCATTGCTTTTTATTTTACTACTGGCCAGACCGGCTTGGAGGAGTGGCTGTGTTTAGCCAACTTTGCTCAACTTTGCCCAATGTTACTTGACGTTGCTCGACATTGCTCTACGCTGCCCGATGTTGCCCAATGTTGCGCTAGTTTGCGCGGAGCTGCGCACCGCACTAACATATTTTGTATGCGCTAGTTGGCACGATGTGCAGTTCCACACAAAACTGTTGTGCTAGTTAAAGCAGTGCTAAGCTATGAGCAATTGTACTTAACTGTGCTTAATACTAGTTAACTTTGCTTAGTAGTGCTTCACATTGCTTAAGATATGTTACTTATGCATTTATCAGTATGCATGACCATTCCACCTTCTTATATATATTTATAAAATATTGTTCACTAACACATAGGCCATTTCAATGCATTTTACTGAAATTTAAAAGGTAAATGTCAGGAATTCTTTTTATGCACACATTTTCTACATAAAATAGGTAGTGGAGTGGTGGGACTCGAACCCGGAATGTATCCTCTTTGTGCTAGTGCTCTACCAGTACACTATTGCTATTTGCCTTAATTTGCATATAAATAGTTTATTATCCTCTTCGATGTCTACACTGCTAACTGTAGCTAAGCAATGGGCAAACCCGCGCATACACGCGCAAATACGGGCAGCTATATCGGGAAAAAAAAAGGAAACCTTTACATTTTAAACTTGTACAGGGATTTAGAATGTGGGTGAGTGTAGTGTTGTGTATGTGGACATTTGAGCGTACTCGCTCATTTCTGTTGACATTTGCAGTTTAGGCTGTTGCAGGGGTGTGGATATTTGGATTGCTCGGCAGTCTGACATGCCCCCTGCACTCGTGCACGGTCCGTATAAGCCTTAGAGTTGAGTCAGCACGCCCTCATGAATATGCATGATGCGCTGACATCATACCCTTACACTGCAGCGGCCGTGTAAGGCTTAGCTAGTCTTACATGGGAGATTAGTGAATCCCGGCCATTGTCTTTTTCTGCATGTACCTCATATGCAGTTATGTGTTTTTTTTTTAAGTCCTCAGAATATTTAGCAGAGCAGAATGCCAAATATGTAGCAGATAATTTAATGAATGCAGTGCCAGCTATGAAAGGATTTTGTTTCTTTATGCCTGCTTGAATCAAGCTGAAACAGAAAAGTACAAATGTAATGTACAATGTTCTCTGTATCTTGACATATAGCCTACAAAGCAATTATTTTAATAGGGTACTGTATCCCATTAAAAAGAACAACTGACAAAAGCTTGGTATACTGCAAATTCTATGCATATTCCATGTCTACACTCATACAAGTGTGTGTGTGTGTGTGTGTGTGTGTGTGTGTGTGTGTGTGTGTGTGTGTGTGTGTGTGTGTGTGTGTGTGTCTGTATATCTATACTATATATATATGTGTGTGTGTGTGTGTGTGTGTGTGTGTGTGTGTGTGTGTGTGTGTGTGTGTGTGTGTGTGTGTGTGTGTGTGTGTGTGTGTGTGTGTGTGTGTGTGTTTGCAATCAACAAGAGTTAGCACTCATATGAGCAAATGCTTTTTAGTGATGTAAACAAATGCAAATGCTCATATGAATGGACATTCTTGTTAATGGCAGTTTTGCCAGTGGCATTTTCTATGAGATCATGGTGCAAATGCTCATATAAATGGATGTTCTTGTTAATGGTGATTTTGCCAGTGGCATTTTCTATGAGATTATGGTGCAGTCTGGTAAGGGAATATGCCCTTACCTCACTGTTCTTCAATTTTGGAGTTGTTGTATATAATTAGCAGGGGGAGTGAGGGGTACACTTTTCCCCACATAGGAGTGTGTGAGGGCTTGGTTCTCTGCAAAACATTAATTTTAGGTTGTGTAGTTTTCAGTTATTTTAAATTGTCTCTAAAATTATTATTCTTTTTTTCTTTTGCTCATTTGAGTGTTCGATATTTCAATATTTAATGAAACAATTGTGTGTGTGTGCATGAGCACACACACACACACACACACACACACACACACACACATATATATATATATATATATATATATATATATATATATATATATATAAAACACGTTTATAAGTTCGAAACACATATGGCCGAGACCATATGTTCGAACTTGGAAAAGTCTGATCTGACTGAATGGACATCTCTGTGCAGAGTGGAAAGGGAAGATTTCCCATTTCTGCAATGTAGTGCGATCTCAGAGTTGGTACATTTAAGTAAGGGGAGTCTGGGGGGTGCAGGATGGCATAGCCCCCCTGCTATAGACATTTAGTTTTGTGTTTTTTTGGTTTTATGTGGGTTTACGTCAGTGTTCGAACTTTTACGAGTTCAAACATATGGTCTCGGCCATATGTGGTTCGAACTAGTAAAAGTTCGATCTACTGAAGTAGATCCATATATATATATACATATATATATATATATATATATATATATATATATATATATATATATATAATAGATAGGCATAATGTATTCTCATTATACTACAGACTAAAATCACTTGCTCATCTGCTCTGTAATATTTCCCCTGTCACAATCATAGACCATTGTTTTTCAGTGGCACCAGTATGCAGAATATATAACAAGCTACGCTCCAAAAATGAATTGCAGGCAGCACTAAATACAATAATGTGATAAAGGAAAAGTTACCATCTGCTACAAGATGGCTTGTTGTTTACATCACTGATGTTCAAGCAGAGATAAGAAAAAAAGAGCAAAGTCATATCCTATAGTTTCATTAATTCAGTCATGAGTTGTATGCACCATCTCTGCCATACAAAAGCTCAAAATAAATTTAATTGCTGCTTTTCCATGCACTACTCTTAAACTATCTAAGTGCATGTGCACGTGTTTGCATGTCTATATCCTGAATCATTTTCCTTTGAAATAATATGTGCTCAGTGTGGTTCTACACATGAAATAAATGACAATACTCTTGTCAATTTTTAGAATACCAACTCAAACATCAAAATGAAGTACTAGACTTTGTTTTATTAACACTCACTTGAAGAAACAGAGAACAATCTCTTGACATTGCAATATATAAAATATATTTGATCAAGCCATCACATGACACTCAGAGGAGTTTGTATAGCATTACTTTTTTTAGAATTTAGACTATTTCAAAATATTAGAAATTATCAGAACAATTTTGTTTCAAATGTGCTTTGAGTAGAACCATAACACAGTGGGGAAGGCAATGTACTGTATATATGATACATCTAACATAATTCTTTTTACAAGTTGTCTTAACAGGATCACCTGACTCATGTCATACCTGACCATTTTTGATTGTCTTAATTATTCCCTATATATTCAAAAAAATGGCCATTAATGTAATTTCTATAAGCAGTTTTATTTAATGATTCTTTGTGTAGGTCTGGGTAGAAAAAAAATGATAACATTTCATGAAGAGGTAGGATGCTAATAAGTTCTAGCTATTTTAGTATCTGGCACAAGATATTCCTAGTATTCACTGTTCCAGAAGTTAAACTACTGTTAATTCTCACAGGATGTTGTTCTTGTGCATATTAAGGCTATGTCATATGAGAAATGCCCTGCACATTTTAGAGCTTTTCTCCTTATGGCAGACAGCTGGTGTTCATGGTTGGGTGATTGCTATGTACTAACAGAATTATGTGTACCAAGAAAGCATATGTCTGACTATTGCTGAAACTATTCGAGCATTTGTATTGCAGTGAACATTTGTATTAGTTCAATGAGACAGTGTATGCTTTACTTGAGTTTTACCAGTGATTTTTGGCATTACTACTGCTGCAGAGAATAATTACTGCAATTACTACAATCGTCAAAGCCCCACAAGTTCAAAACATAATTGCCCAGCCACATGTTCAGGCTCACATAGCATAGCATGATAAATATAAATCAGCTCAGCAAAAGGCAGTAACTATTTAGCTTTTTTGTCTCGCTATACACTTCAGAAGCCCGCATAACACTTAAAGCAATTACAGTTTCCAAATTGATCCAAGTTTTTCTTACACTATTTCACTAGAAAGGATAAGACTTTAATACACTGCCACTATGCATGTTGACCTATGTCAAAGGTTCTTGAGTGTTTTTGATGAAAATGGGCAAAGTATAGAGCTAAGTGTCTAATTCACTTTAATGTTTGTATGAAGCTGGCCTCTGCCAGAATAACCTTATGGATGTAATGAGACATACAGGAATGCATAATTCACTGGTTATGAAATGCAGGATCTCTGTGCTACCCTTAGCATATATAAGGTACTTATTATTCAGCTGTGGTACTTTTATTCTTTGGTTTTCAGAACCATTTTAGACACTATACTGGCTAAGTGCTTATGGGTTCTGCCGCACAAATCTAGCATTGGGTTTGTGACGCTTTTATGTTTTCTCCCCTTTATATACATGGAGTTCTGGAATAATGCACTGGTACTCTACATATTCATTTAATATTTGTTTTTGTATCTATCTATTTATCTATCTGTCTATCCTATCATTTATTAAAATGATTCTTCTCCTATGACTCCATTGATGACTGAAAATGGCTGAATACCTAGTTTGCAGAAATAAAAGAAAACAGAGTGAAATAATATAAATGCTACAAAATGTCCATCTTTATTTGAAAATAATTTATTTATTCATTTTTGTCTTTTATTTGTTTGTCACATTTTGCAGATTATTGTAATGTCAACAAAGGTGAAAAATAAACTAAATACGTAAACTGCAAACTGGATATGGACTTACATTTGCTGTAGCATTCAACACACATAGGATTGCATAAGTCTAGCACAATAAAATCATTATTCAAGTAGTTTTGTAATCAAAATGGAAGGATGACAGCATCTTTATTGTAAGATTTCAGTAAGATAAGCCCAGTATAATGCATTATTAGGGCAAGAAGCTTTATTGCAATTCTGCTTTTTTGGCATATATAAGTAATTGCATTTTACCAAGCTTATACCTTTTAAGAATTGTTCCTATATGAACATTTCACCTGTTATCTGCCTTTTATATCAGAGCAATTTATTTCAAATTCTACCATTAATTACTGATTGTTGTATGCATTGTTTAAACATTACAAAACTCACTTGATAATGCTTTCAGATTTAGAGGTTTTATGTTTTCATTGGATAGCTAAAATTAACCATGTTTCCTTTCTAATTCTGAAATGCTTTATTAATCAGAAACGTTAGTATAAAAAACCGTAATCACTATTTTGCCTTAATACAAAAAGACTTCATCAGAAACATTGAACAATTCAAGTAACATCCACTTTATAAAATACAAGTCACATGACAACTAAATAACTCAGCAAAACCTCAAAATAATGAATGAGTAAATAAAATAACATATAAATAGCAACAATGTATTCTTTATTTTCCTGCTTCCTGCAGGGAGAAGCAGGAGATAGAAAAGCCTGACCAGGCTAGGAAGGACTACTGGTTGGCTAAAAAAAGCTAAGAAAGAAGTTTCAATACCAAAGAATAGGGCATCGGAGGCACTCTAGCAACATCTGGAAAGTTATTCAGTAAGAGGCACAAAGAAACTATATCAGGTTACAAGACAAAGACAGAAATGTAAAGAAGATAGTCAGACACCCTTCATAAGGGATGCCGGCAACAACCTTCTCACCAGTCTACAGGGGATCAAAGACAGATGGAGGGAGTATTTCCAGCAGCTTCTGAATGAAGAAAACCCCACAGAAGCTACCCTGCCCCAGAAACAGCCTACAATTAGAGAAGAAGAGGCGCCCACCCTAGAAGAAGTAAGAACAGCACTAAGGAAGATGAAGTCAGAGAAAGCAGCAGGCTCAGATGAGGGCACAGCAGATATGATAAAGATGCTGGGAGAGATAGGGGAGAAATGGCTCCTGAGGGTACTAATAGCAGTGTGGAGAGAAAGATGTATCCCAGATTACTGGAGAATAAGCATACTCATGCCAGTGTACAAGAACAAAGGGGATTTCCACAACTGTGGGCAGTACAGAGGCATCAAACCCCTACCACATTGCATGAGAGTTCTGGAGTGGGTGATTGATAAATGGATATGCAGAGTAGTAGACTGCAAAACTGGAGGTGAGCAGTTTGGATTCAGATCAGGATGCAGCACAACTGATCTGATGTTTACATTGAGACAGACACTTGAGAAGAAGCTAGAGATGAGGAGACAGTCAAACTGGGCATTCTTAGACTTGGAGAAAGCATATGACAAGGTCCCAAGAAAGCTGATATGGGCAGTACTGCAGTGGTTTAAAGTTCCAGAAACATTGGTAGAACTAGTGCAGGCTATATACAAGGACCCAGTGACTCAAGTACGAACAGCGTTCAGCATCACAGAGGGGTTCCCAGTGGGAGTGGGTGTACACCAGGGTTCAGCTCTGAGCCCACTGCTATTCATACTGCTAATGGACTACATTAGCAAACAGGTTGGCGGGGACAGATCAACAAAGCTGCTGTATGCAGACGATGTAGCAGTACAGGCAGACTCTGAGCTAGAACTTCAGCAAATGATAGGCGAATGGAATGCAAATTTGAAGGCACATGGGATGATACCAAGCACAGATAAGATAGTGGTAATGGCAGCAAATTCGGGAAATCACAAGAAGCTGGGAATAGAGATAGAAGGGAAGATAGTGGAACAGGTAAACAAGTATCTGGGAGGGGTGGTTGAAGAGAAGGGTAGTCTGAATGAAGAGGTAAAAGCTCGAATCAGAGGGGCTGCAGCCAGCTGGTATAGAGTATCAGTTGTAGACTATGACAGAAGAATGCCAAAGAAGCTGAAAAGTAAGTAAAGTGTACAAGATGGTGGTGTGGTCAATACTACTGTATGGTACAGAAACCTGGGCAGTAAAGGCAGAACAGTAGAAGAAGCTAGAGGTGATAGAAATGAAATGCCTGAGAAAGGTGGTAGGATGCACACTGTGGGAGAGACGAAGAAATGAGAACATAAGAGCAGAAGACAAAGTAGCTCCAGTTGCAGAAAAGATCAAAGAGAACAGATCACGGTGGTTTGGGCACGTGTGCTGAGGAAGATTTGGTACAGACAGGAAGAAGGTAAGGTAAAACGAGGATGTACAGCTAAAAGGTGTATGGATTGTGTGCAAGAAGGTCTGTGATAGTCAGGCATAAGTGTTGAAGAAGGCAGGAGTGTGGCACTGAATCAAGAAAGAGTTGGTGACAGTTAACATGATATCCAGACCCCATATAGAAAAAATGGGAAAAAGGGGGCTGATGATGATGATGATGACTTTCCCACTTGTTAAAAAAATGTATATTTATAGCTTCATTCAACCCCAGAAAATAATTTGCCTCAAGCTTCAACTGCCCTTCAGATTCTATTTCTAACCTATTCTTAAAATCTCCCACTCCCCTTTAAATCAATATGTATCTGTTCAACAACATAAAATAAAACCTTTTTATAATAAGTAAACTTCTGAAATACATCCCACATGAAAAGCAGAGCAGCCTGAGCATTTACTAACATAAACCACCCTTTGAGAATTACAATTAAAATGCTTTTGTACCAAAAGTTTGATTAATATGTTTAAAATTAATACATGGTCCTTCTAATATAAATCTGTATACATCACACCCACTGCAGTTATATGTCACTTTAACTTTATTTACTTATTTATTTATTGACATTTGATTACCGGGAAATTAAACTGGATAGAAGCCCATTGTCAGCAGAGACCCGGGGAGGAAAGCTTCAATTATTACAAAATATTTTACGAACAATAATTTTACAGTCTTCAAAAATTAAACAAAAACATCTGCAGTTTAAATAATTATAACAAATCAAACATAATATAAAAAGATTGGTTAAAAATAAATTTAAGGTGTATGGAATCATTAATATTTAGAGAAATTTTAGACAGTTTGTAGAGAAATTAAAGGTATGTTTGTCTAATATAAATAGGACTTGTGATATGATGTGAGGGAAAAACAGGCTTATTGTATATTTAGAGAGAAAGTTAGGGAAGAGAAGTATATAGTACTAGAGAATTATGTGAAGAAGAGAGATTAAGGATGTATCTTCTTCTCCTTTTGACTTTTCCCTTTAGGGTCGCCATTGGAATGAAAAGAAACCAGTTCACATTTAGGGATATAGTTTAACCTAGATCTGAGCAAGAATAGAGCCAGGTTTTAGCTAGAAAGTCTTTCCGAGTGGTTTTGAAATATTAGTGATGGGAGGTTCAAAGTACCATTCTGTTTCATTTCTTTAAGACTCATACTTCTTTTAAAAGTGAACAATTGGACAATATATGCAATACAGAAAGATTAAGTTAATCCTCCATTTAGACCCGTAGTATCTTGTTTTAATACTGTAACTGAAGGAATGTCTTCATATATGGACGGTATTATGTATGTTGTACATGCACAAAATGCATATTTTTTATGATTTCTATAAGGCAATAATGTTGTTACTCACATGTCTCTTTATCTTGTACTTTTTAATGTTCCTAAACTTGCACAGTAACTTGGTATGGTTATGATATATGTGTATTATTTTTTGGCATCATCTTTTTATCATGTGTTTGTGAAGCTTTGTCGATACTTTTAATGATTATCTACAAAGCATTAATGTAGTTATTCACATGTCTTTTTATCTTGCCCTTTTTATGTTTTTAAACTTGCAATTTAACTTGGCTTTGTTATGATATATGTATATTATTTTTTGGCATCATATTTTTTATCATGTGTTTGTGGAGCATTTCTCCTCGGGTCTCCACTGAAAATGGGCCCCCAGCCCAGTGGACTAACCCGGTTAACAAAGGACAAATAAATAAATACATAAATACAATTTTGAATCATTGAGTGCAGAATTTATCAGTTATACATTGGTCATTGACAAAGCTTCTTGATATCACTTAAGCGCTTCAGTTTTACATGGCCTTGACTTTCCAAAGATATTTAAAACAGAGTTTATCAGCATATTAAAATACAAAGATGTCTATGGAAGAAGAATTATGGTATGTGGAAAAATGCACATGCCTTAACTTTAGTCATATACATCTGTCTGCTAATCTTTTATGTTTCTACCTCACCTTCAGGCAATGAATTGAGTGATTATGTACCATTAATATTCCAGAAGATGACTACCAGTTCTCATGGATGATATTCAAAATTCTCTTGAAATCTGAGACACTTCAGAAACTTATGGTATACATTATCTGAGATTTAAGAATCTTGTGGAAATCATTGATGACACTTTGGTATGAGTGTAAAGAAGTTAGACACTGTTATCTGTGCTGGCATGTCTGGCTGAGTCTTTGTACATAATTTCAGATTATCCTGTGTATTATATGCAAGCATGACTGGCTGTGATATTATAAATAGTTTCTTACATGTTGATTTATGATCTGTTTGCACAGAGGGGTTTAAAGACTTGAACAGTGTCATTTTACATTTCTAACTGTGCATGTTTTGAAGTGAAGAAAGATTCTAAAGGCAAAATGTCTCAGATTCAGCTGATCTGCAGATGATGTCATTGGAATATTGACAATTGCAATGTGTTACTATCAGAAGCTGAAAGACAGAAAGGAACTTTTAGAAAACAGCTGTTTGTTAATTTTGAAAATATGAAATAAAAATAGAATCAGGAATAGGTGTGACAGTTAGGCTAGTCTATAAAAGAGTCTCACAAAGACAACTAACTGTCAGTTGTAGTCAGTTAACAGCCAATGACAGATATACTGTGCAGTGGATAACCAAAAGGACTCACCAAGAACAGTAAGCCTGCCTATGCTCGGCTGTAGCAATTTAGTTTAGATCAGAGACAGCGTTCTTTAGTCACACAGGAAAAGTATAACTAATCAGTTAGAGCAGTTAGATTTTTTTCTAAATGGTGGATTTCAATCCTTCAGTATTGATTTCATTTTCCTGGGGATTTAGCTCTGTTTGTTTATTGGAAATTATTGTTTTATATTTTTAATCATTTTGCTCAGTATTAAATATTTTTATTAACTTACATTGTGGCTGGTCAATCAGTGTTTTTTTAGTGATTTGAGAGGGCTTATACTTACTTTGATAATTCCCAGGGCCACTCCGAAAGCATGGCTGCTTCAGTCATTTGCTACAACTTGTTTTAGTATTTAATTTGCATAACTGGACACCCCTTTTGGAGGGCATGAAGACACTCTGATTGGTGACAGCATTACTGTATTATTTTATGGAAGGAACAGAGCTGGAATCTATGTCAGGGTTTCCCAGAAGTGTTTGGATGTGTGAGATTTAATTTATTTAAGTGTGAGTGCATCAGAGGTCTTAAGCTGGGACACATTGCTCTGAAGTGTGTAATAAGGAGTTATATTAGGGGTGGACAGAAGTATACAGTCCAGTCACAGGCTATAGAGGGTGTTCCTGTTGTACTCATAGGGGGAAATTGTGAAATATTACTCCTGTTTAACTGACAGTCTCACATTGGAGTCAGTAGTGAGGACTGAAGTTCCTTAGTTAATGACCAAGGATAATAAGTGGCATCACATCTTTTACTGGCACGTCAGTTAGATATAATCTGGACATCACTTTAACTGGTGGCAGTGGTGGTATTTTTTATTTGACTTTGGTAGCCTGTTGGTAGTTGTCATTAGCGTGTGCACTCTTGACAGCCACAAAGTAAGCATACAGAATTTCAGTTCACCACAGTTTTATTTATTCATTTATATTTGATTACAGGGTAATGTCCGACTGGGCCAGATAGCCCGTGTTTAGTGGAGACCTGAAGAGAAAAGCTACAATGCAGTTAGCTAGTCAGGGATTACAGGCATAGATGTCAGTAGAAGACTATAGTAAACTGACAAAGAATCATTTGACCAAGGAGTGTGAAGCCAGAGGACTGGTGCATGCCAACCTGACTAAAGAAGCAATTATCTCAGCATTAGTTGCAGATTCTGCTCAGACCAGCCATTCAGAGGATATCCAGCTTGGTATTGGGATTGTGCAGGCTGCCAAGACAGGACTATACTCATTTTCTTCAGAGGACCTGAGAGTCTGTCTAGAGTTATGGATACTGGAACTGGAGGCTAGGGAGAAACAGCTTCAATGTGAACTGGAAGCCAAATGATGCAAGGCTGAGGAATGTGACATCTTGAACTGTAATCAGCAGAGAGACTGCACCTGGAAGCACCTGGAAGCCCAATAACTGGAGATTAAATGTTTAGAAGATGAGGAAAACAAGAGACAGCACTGGAAAGAAGTGGAGCTTCTTACCCTTTGGAAGGGTCATGGAGGTAATGGGGTAGGGAATAACTGGATCACAGAAGATGTAAAGGTCAGCAAACCTTTTCCTGAATGCAGGGATGTGGATGACTTTGATAGTTTTATTCATATATTTGAGAGGGTATGTAGACAATATGATGTTGACCATGAGCTCTGGGTTTGATTCCTGACTCCCTTACTCCATGATAAAGCTGTTCAGGCCATGGCAAAACTGTCTGACATAGATTATTTGAATTATGTTAAAGTTCTTCTAGACTATTTTAAACTGACACCTGAAGCTTATAGGAAAAAGTTTTGTGAACACAGACACAAGGCAGACGAAAGTGTACATGATTATATTACTGATTTAAGTACTTACTTTCGCAGATCAGTGAATGAGTGTAAGGTCATCACTTTTGAGGGACTGGCAGACCCTTTGGAGTGGGAACAATCCTTCAGTACTTTGCCTGATGACATGAGAATCTGGTTATCAGACCAAAAGTGTGACTCTGCGGAGGAGTTGGGGGAAAAAAGGGGGATCTCCACTTAGCAAGCAGAGACCTAATGCATAAGAAAGGGATACCCAGTGCTGCACATGGACATAAGGGAACCAATGGGGGCAGTCTAAACCACTTCAACAGAGTACACCAGTAACAGGGAAAATACTAGTCCATGGACACGGTTAGGGATTAGATGTTTCAGGGGTAACCAGAGCAGCTACATAGCAGTTAAATGTCCATAGAAGCAATGTGAGAAACAGAAGGTGAGGAAGCCAGCAAGTGGTGACAATAATCTGCCAGTGGTAAGTTGTTCGGAAACAAAAGGGGTTCCAGCCTATCACAAACATTTATATCCTATCTTAGTAGATGGTAAACAGGCTACTGCTAAGCAAGACACAGCTTCTGATATAATCATTGTGAGGCCTGCAGTGGTTAGAGAAGAACATTACTTGCTGGACAGTCCACTCCAGTCAGAGCTTTGGGAGGGACCCCACTCAAAATACCTTTGGCTAGGGTTCATCTTGACTGGGGCAGTGGAAGAGGAAGCAAGCAGATAGGTGTGTTTGTGGATATTCCTGCAGATGTCCTGATAGGGAATGACTTTGATGATGCAGTACCTTGTGTGCATGCAGTGACATGCAGTAAAGTTTGGAGACAGGCATGTAGGTTCAGTATCCTGGAGGAGACCCAGACAGATCTCATACATGAAGCTGGGACTGGTGTGGTGGCTGTTTTAGAGAAGGAGCTATCTTGTAGCAGTAAATCTGAAAGTGAGACAGAGCTGCTGGTAGGTACTGATGTTCCCTTGGACATTGTGATTATCAGGACAGAGGTGAGTGATAGTAC
Source organism: Protopterus annectens (assembly GCF_019279795.1). NCBI lineage: Eukaryota > Metazoa > Chordata > Ceratodontiformes > Protopteridae > Protopterus > Protopterus annectens. Next base: position 858,474,397 of record NC_056732.1, on the reverse strand, counting down.
CCAGATTGACAGTGAGGCACAACTGTTGGAAGTTACTAGGCTTTCTGTAGAATAGGAGCGCGGGCGAGTCATAAATGCAGAGTTGAGACAGGCTCAACTTATGGACTGTACCTTACAAAGCTAGAGGGAGATGGCTAAGGAAGCACCTGTGACTCAAGGAAGAGGGGAGTCTGTATATGGGAACAAATGTTTGCTGTGTAAAGGATGAACTACTGGAGGTGTGCTAGAAGGCAAAATATTATGACAGTTGGTAGATCCTAGAGTCTACCATCTGCCACTTCTAGCTATAGTCCCTAATATTCCTTGTACAGGTGATACTGAGGCAGAGAAGGAAGCTCCTAAGGGAGGGCTGGAAAGTGAGGTAGTATGGCAGTTGGTAGAGCCTAGAGCCTGTCATTTGCCACTTCTAGTTATAGTCCCTAATATTCCTTTTGCAGGTGATATTCATGTAGAAAATGTGACAGATGCTTTGCTAGAAACTTTGAGCAGGGTAGGTTTTTCAAGGGAGATACTGACTGATCAAGGTGCCAACTTCAGGTCAGACCTGCCGTCTTGTTTGTGGAAGTGTTGTGGGATGACACATCTAAAGAACATACCCTACTATTCCCAGACTAATGGTCTTCTGGAGAGGTTAAACTCTACATTAAAGACTATGCTACAGGCATTTGCAGACCAGTTTAAAAGGGCAAAACTAACCAATAGACCCAGTAAGTGTCAGATGGGTATGGCAGAGGTCACTTACTAAGGACACAGAGTGGGGAGTGGTAAGAGTAAGCCAGAACCTGTCAAATTGGAGGCTATTCAAGTGTGGCCAGTTCCTGTTACTAAAAATCAAGTGAGAGCATTACTAGGGACAGCGAGGTACTGTGGAAGATTTGTGTCCAGTTATGGTGCAATGGCTGCACCTCTTACTGGCCCAGCTAGGAAAAATAAATTGAATAAAGTAGTGTGGCTCACAGATTGTGAACTGGTATTTCAAATACTTGGAAAATGAGATTTTGGGAGGGCCCTCTGTGCTGGCCAGCCAAGATTATAGTGAAGAGTTTGTTGTGCAAGTGGATGCACCAAAATGTGAGCTGGAGGCTGTGCTCATTTAAGGTTCCTCAGAAGGAGAAGAGCACTGCACTGGGGTTAATAATGCAAATGCAAATGGATTGCCCAGGAGAAAAGTGGGTCGATATTACCAGAAAGAACCATTTCTCAAAACCATACATGAGGCATGGGGGGATATGAAGAAATTAGACAGTGGGGGAATTTAATAAAGCCTACATGGTCTTTTTTACCATGTAGACATCATGGCACATTGCTTACATGAAAGTAAGCAGGTTTGTGATCCAATAAGTACTGCTGAGCAGCGTGCATGAGCTTGCCAACATGGGAAGTTCTGTGGCATGCAAATAATCTCATAAAGAGGTGAATATCATTCAAATGAGGCAAGTAGAGTGATCCAACACGTAGCTAGGCCACCCTGCAGGTCCTGTGTTGGTGTCTGTAGTGTACATGGAAAAATTCTGTGTACATAATTTTAGTCAGACAACAGTGGCTGTGAAAATGTAGGTAGATAGACAGAAAAGGCATAGCACATACAGATACAGATAAGAGCAAAACTATCCACTGTGTGTCGAAAAATGTAAGGGAAATAAGTTAAATTATTATTTTTTAATGATGTGTGTATGTTTATGCAGTGTGCTGCAGTGCCAAATATGCTTTTATGAAAAAAATAAAAAAGAGTGGAAAAAAACATTTAATAGCACACAGCAGAAATGTATTATAGGACCCTGTGTGGAGTATCTGCAATGGTGAAATGGTGCTGTTGTTAATAAGATAGGGCCTGGAACCATGTAATTTGCACGTTTGTGCATGAATCCCTATGCAAATGAGGTGGGTTGCTGAATAGCACAAATGGGTATCCATGTCCTAATATCCCTTCCTTGTAGGCACAAAATGATGTCCGTGTTCACAGAAGAGGTAGCTGACATCAAGAGGGGGTGTGTCAGAGGACATGTAAGCTCATTGAAGATCAGCTGCACCTGTTTGTGCAGAGTGTCGCTGTGTTCACCAAAAGGGTGTGTACACTGGCTGCTAAGCTTTATTTACCTTTGGGGCACATGTTTCCGTGTGTTTGCGCAGTGTGCTGCTGTACTGAGCATGACCTTTCAGGGGGGTGTACACTGACTGCAAAGCTTTGTTTATGTCCATGACACTTGTTTCTACATGTTTGTGCAGCGTGCCACATTGCTGAGAGTATCTCAAAAGCAATGATGTAGTAATTAGTTGTGACCCTTGTTTAACTTAAACTAGGGCCAGTAAATGATGTTAATGATATACTAGGCAGGTGCAATGCATCATAGGCAGCCAATCACGTAGTCAGCAGCTACAGTAGAGTACTATAAAGTAAGTATACACCCTACATTCTGATTTTTGACCCATACTCAGCACCAATAGAGTACAGACTTGGGAAATTTAACCAAAAAAATGCTAGGGACTGCTGCAGGTCTGCTACATCTGAATGTGCTAGATACCGAAGTCAATGCTGCTGGTGCTGCTGACAATAGGACAAGGCAGATGAGAAGAGTATTCAGGCCTAGGTAACCTTCCAGGAGCTACATGAGATGGAGAGCACTATAGGGTGGACAGACTGAGCTCTGTCACCCTCAACTCACCCTCAACTCAGACCCAGAGCCAACAGAGGGGAAACCATTCTAGTGGAAACAAAGGTATATGCAGCCCTTAGGATAATAGCCACAGGTACCTTCCAAAGGCCAACTGGGGACATGATGGGGATCTCACAGGCATCAGCATCCAGGGTACTTCACCAGTTCCTGGATGCCATGCTACCACATGCCAGTGAGTACATTTATTTTCCCCTCATCCCTGAGGCAAGGGCCAATAATATGCAACACTTCTACCATGTAGCACACTACCCTGAGGTACTGTGTGCCATAGATTGCACCCATGTACACATAGAGGCACTACCCGGTGAGCAGGGTAGAATCTAAGTCAACAGCAAGGGGTACCACTCCATCAACTGAAAGGTCATGTGCAGTACTCAGGGTATTATCATGAATGTTTGTGCTGGCAGCCCTGGCAGTTAGCATGACTCCCATATCTGACATGCATCAGAGCTGTACCAGATGTTTGCTGGGGGGACATCCCACCCAGCCATTTACTGGGGGATGCTGGCTATGCACTGGAACCATGGATGGTGACACCCATCAGAAATGCACACCCACCCACCAACAAATGCCATAATGAGGCACATGCACTAACTAAGAGCATCATAGAGCATGTGTTTTGACTGCTGAAGTCACAGTTCCAGTGCCTTGATATATCTGGTGGAGCCCTGCAGTACTCTCCATGCTGCACAATATGATCATATGGAAACAGCTGCAGCAGGATCAGCAAAGGGAAGGGATATACACCCCCCCACCAGTGCCTAGGTCACCTCAGCCACACTCACAAGAGGACCTGGGGGAGGAGCCCCCTGATGATGTTCCTGTAGGCAGATGTAGGCATGCCCAGTCCACCTTTTTCTTTGGCTAAGAGAAAACACATAGCACATTCACTAACAACCTAGAGCCCTAGGGAATGACACCTTACTCCTACTCAGATACTTATAGTAAACTTGTTGATGCCAGGCAACCCACACAACCTGTTCCTACCCATGTATTGGTCATATAATGCTTGCATCACACAGAGACAGCCCAGAACTACAGATCTCTTAACTGCTGCATTTGCAAGGTAAGTCTATAAGCTACACACTTATGGTAAGGATTAGTATAATATATCATATGTTTGGATCTGCTGCTGTTATGCAAGGCAATATAGTGGACTAAATAGACAGATGTAACATCCACATGGGAATACAGATACCTAGTCCAATAGTAGGTGTTCCTTAGTAGTCACTAGGCCTCATGGTTGGAATATTCACTACATCACTCAAGGAAGATGTTAAACAGTGAGCTCAAATGATATTTGGACTACTGTATATCCCAGAAGATCATGTGCCATTGTTCTCCTACCCCCAACATAGCAGTGTACCCATACAACCGCTTTAACAGAAAATCACCTATGGTATATTAGTGGACCAGGCAATCTCAGGCCTGCAACATAGATATTGCTCACACCACTGTATGTCTCACCTCACTCAGGATAACAATGTACATATTTATAATGGTGACTTGTCTCTGTCTGGTGACCTGAGTGGCTCAGTGGACTAGGGAAGGTAGCGTGGGTGATGGTGTTGATAGTTCTAATCTGGAATTTCTTGCATCTTTTGCATGTGAGATAGTACTATGTTGGTGTTTTTACAGACAGTCTTACCTCTTAGTACAAGGAATCTGGACAAAGCTGTTAAGGTTGGGGGGACAAAGGCCCAAACATAGGGGCAGATTTCAAACATTGTCCCCATAAACCTAGTTGAAGTAAAGGTGTTGCATTATAACATATGTTTTGAAGGATATAACACATGAAACACAAATGTTTGTTTGTAAGTGGTACAATATAGTGATGTCAATATTCAGTAATAAACCGAACAACCACAAATGTATGAGGAACAGACCAAACATATGAGGCAAAACTCTGGACATTCTGTGGTAATTAAAACAGCTGAGTGGTGTGCAGACTGTCAGTCTACTGGTGGTGTAACATTACCAAACACAGTCACAGATTAAGTACAGCACACAGCTGGGCAATGCTGTGGACAGTTTCAGTGAAGTGAAACTACAGAAACAGGGGTAGATGTTAAATTCTATAACATATAAAATCCCAGACTGGAGTACAGGTAGGTGTGGAATAGAGTCATCTTAGTAGTACTGACAGTCCCACTGGACATGCCCATACACTTAGTTAAAATGAGCGCAATCCTGTTGCTCCTTCATCAAAATTACCTTTTATGTATACATTTCTATACATACAGATATATGTATACATATCCATCTGTCACTATCTCTGTCTCACATACATAGTATATCTATCGCTATGTAGTGTCAAATAGATATGTACAGATATACAGTATATAGCTATATATATATTAAAATGATACATACACCCCCCCCATATATCTACATAATGCATATACATATCATAAACACATGCATCTAAAGTTATATATACATCCCTGTTATATACGGACTTATGTGTGTGGATGCATACCCTAATAATGTTGAGTAAATCTCCACTATCACACTGTCATACTGTTGCTCAAAGGATCCAAGCTAAGAGTGCAAAAGTACGAATTCCACATATCCACACACCCCAGTGCCTGCTGGATGTCACTATATACACAGACACAGGTGAGTAGCTGCTGTATTGTATAATGTTGTCAACACATGTATGGACAGAGCAATGTGTCACTGCCAACAGGTATGCCTATGTAACTGCAAGCAGCCACATATGGCCATACTGGTAACTGTACACAAATAGCTATGATAATTACAGTTATCCCACTGCTAGTATACTAGATGCAGATAAGAGTATGAAGCAATATCATGCTGCAGGCCACAGATGCTGTTCAACACACATATAACAGACTTAACATGTAGGGTGTGTGGTACGTACTGTGATCTATAGTGCATAAAACTAGATAGGGAGGGACTCTAATCTCACTCCAGGCCACTTGGTGTGTGACTGTGTGTGTGTATCCTCCTGTAAATCAAAGGACATGCTTTCATAGGCTATCCACATGCCATGGGTGTGCCCTTTTTGGCCCTCTAACTTGCTGCTGGCTTCTACACCACCCTTTTCTACAAGGCCTGATGATGTCAGCCACTTTAAGACTACCAGCTGACAGTGTAATGTAAAGGGTGTGTGGTACGTACTGTGATCTATAGTGCATAAAACTAGATAGGGAGGGACTCTAATCTCACTCCAGGCCACTTGGTGTGTGACTGTGTGTGTGTATCCTCCTGTAAATCAAAGGACATGCTTTCATAGGCTATCCACATGCCATGGGTATGCCCTTTTTGGCTCTCTAACTTGCTGCTGGCTTCTACACCACCCTCTTCTACAAGGCCTGATGATGTCAGCCACTTTAAGACTACCAGCTGACAGTGTAATGTCAGATGTTCCCGCGGCACATGTGATAAGCGCTGTGATCTATAGTGTATAAGGCTAGATAAGCAGGGGTTTCAATCTCACTCCAGCCAACTAGTGCATGACTGTGTGTGTGTGTGTGTGTGTGTGTGTGTGTGTGTGTGTGTGTGTGTGTGTGTGTGTGTGTGTGTGTGTGTGTGTGTGCGTGTGTGTGTGTATATGTGTGTGTGTGGGTCCTCCTGTAAATGAAAAGTCTGCTCTCATGGGCTATCCAACTGCAATGGTTATACACTTCTTGGCCCTATAACTTGCTGCTGGCTTCCACACTGCCCTCTTCTACAAGGCTTGATTATGTCAGACACCTTAAGACTACCAGCAGTGTAACATCAGATGCAAGCTGTGGTGTATGTGATAAGTACTATGATCTATAGTATATAAGACTAGATACATAGGGGTTCTAATCTCACTCCAGCCCACTTGGTGTCTGTGTATATATCCATGTGGCATAACCTTGGTAGCCTAGACATATGTAAGGTTTTGCAGTGTTTTATTTGTAGCCAGTAATGTGGCCCAACAAAGGACTCACCACAAGGCCTGTGTATGTCATCAAGCAGAATATGTCCTAAAACGATATTACTAGCAGACATGGGATGTGATATGTGCACCATGTACCGTGATCTGTAGGATGTACCATTATATAGGTAAGTGAACACACCTACATGCAGCCAACCTGCACTATGTGTGTGCCTTAGTGTGTCCTGTACACACGGATTGGAAGTGGTGCTAGCCTCAATGCAGCCATGTGTTTGTGTGAGCCTGTATGAGCATTTTACAACAGATTATGGAACCATGGACATAAGAATTAAACACAGAGTGTATTGTGGCCTTTGACTGTCACTGGTCAGAAAGATGTGGATGCATTTACTGGTGTACAACCATTATTGACAGGTTTGGGACCTACATCCCAGACTGGCACTGGTATACTGAATGTAGCAGTCATCACAGCTGTCATTCTGTGGAATGGCACCCTTGCCATGTCACTACACAGGCATATCATACAACTGTAGCAGCCACACAGGTTCCAAGGTAGACCAATACACATTGTATAGAACATGTCCTATGGAGTCCATGTCAGGACTGTACATGTGTAGTCTGTCTCCAAAATGCTTTGTTTGGGGTGTGTATGGCTCCATACAGGGAGGTGTCAGTTCCCACTCTGTACCTCCTGTGTATCCATGACAGGACTAACACATGTGTCATCTGTGCTACACACCAACAACATCAGTGTGGTATGCATAGTACATGCTGGTGAGACAGGTATGTAACACACGCAATACACCCTACATGAAACAGGCCCCCCCATGCATGTCACACTAACATCATGTGCAGGTTATACATTGGGATAAATAAGACAAAAATCATAACTGTTGCTGGGCAACTGTTGGTACTGGACACAGAATATATGTAGATGTGTCATCTCCATCAAAACCCTGGTGGCAATAATGAAGGGTAGCAGACCTTCTCACAGATTAGGGATGCATGGGTATGCTGAATGCCAACATTGTCTTTGTTAGCCTGTTATACACATTTGAATCTATATAGCCATTCAGTTATAGTGCTACACCTTGCTGATGACATATGACCGCTGTGCTGACATGCCATCCTGTGCTGCTTTACTTCCACTGTGTATCCCAACAGACTCCTGTAACAAAAACATAAACAGGCCCATGACACACCTGTCATTGTATAATTATACAGCCAATTCAACAACATACAACATAAGGACCACATAAGGTACACAAATGTATGTGGTGTCAGAGCATGGAGAGGTGCTGTGTGTGTCTTTAGGTGACCTGCATTTCACAGTAATTTATGAGTGTGTGCATGTACACAGACATACATGTGTGTATGTTGGACAGCTTTGGACCATACATGATAGAATTGACAATTCACCATCTCTGGCCCTGAACATGAGAACTGGCTCTGCCAGAAGTTGCACTGGCACTTCCATGCCTAAGATCAGAAGCAGTACTAGTACATGATGGTGACTGCTGTCTTCTGGAACCATGTCCCCATAGGACCGCCCAGGACCATGGGCCCATGGCCTGCCATGTCAAGGTGTGGATAGCACACTCCCCTTTGTAGTGCTGGATGTACTGTCACTATGGGACCATGAGTGTGTACAGTTATGTGGACTGTCAGCAGATGGTGTTGCAGACCTACCTCCATGGGTCCGATGCTCAACGTCAACCACACGTTCCAGCACAGACAATGTGTGGTCCAAGACAGACACTGTCTCAGCCCACAGTCTGTCCACTGCATCATTCAACTGATCCAGGTTGTCCCCAGTGTGATGGAGGCTGTCAAGGATGTCAGAGTGTGTGGTAGCTACAACCCTAAGCATATGCCTGGTGTTCCATTTAGAACATGCCTGTGCTTCCATGATGGCCCAAAACATGCACTGGATGACTCGTGATGTGACACCTGCAACAGGTGGTGGATGGACAGCAGGCCTCCTACAATCACCCCTGTCGATCTGCCTGTGTAGGACCTCACCAACCCTCTGGCTATAGCCAGTGTCTATGCTCACTGGAGCCATATTTGCCACACTTTCCTGTTCAATGTCTCCACTCTCTGACTGTCCAATATCTGTGGCCACTGGGGATGGGGTATGTGTGGGCATACAGACTGTGTGCAGTGACAATGGAGGCTATGGGGGCAGAAGAGTGATATCTACCTCTGGGACAGATTCAGCCCCAACACCCAAAACTGTGCCTCACTGTGGCCACCATTATCATTAATGTCTGAGGAGGCACTGACATCAAGTTCTGTAAGGGACAGACTCCAACTGCCATGGTCACCTGCAATAAGAATGAAAAAAGCAGTACATCAATACCTGCACTATTGTGTATGAAAAGCATCCAAGACTCATAACAATGAAGACCCACAACTTGATTAGCAGTCAAACAACGTCCTTCTCCACCTTTGTCCACAAAGCAGTACATCAGAACACAATTCAAATCCAACTCAGGACCTTTATAACCATCACTTGAAGTATATCAAGTCAAACATGACCGGTAATATTTACCTTTTACTTATAGTACTCAGTATGACACTATAATTGAAAAACACCACATAAAACCCAGTACAACTCTCTTCACAATTATATGGAACTACACATTTCACTCCCTAATGTACTTGCCTTCAGCGTGTTGTATTTTAAAAGGCATTATAGATTCTTTGCCTCATTTAAACCAGGAGCCTTATTTCCTCTTACCTGTAACTGCCAAAGTGTATTTGTTTGTTGAACTACACTCCGGTGACTACCCCCTATTGAAACCTTAGGTACCACTTCCAGACTGGCATTTAAAAACATCCTACACTGTTTACACACATAATTATGTTTACAGAGGGCTTTATTCTGGCCCTTAAACATACTAGACTATAATTGTTCCTTAACAAAACAAGTGTCATACTTACCAGGGGCAGGACCATGGCCTTGGGCAATACCTGATGGACCTGTGAAAAGTTGAGGGTGGGGTAATGTCAGTACCACTGCATGGTGCAGCACAAGAAAGTAATATGTCCATATATCTCACATTTATAGTAGCTACTGTGTTACTTGCTGCATTGGTCTCAATCTGTGTATGAGTGTATACCTGAGGTTACACCCCCACCAAAGAACAGAGACGTGACCCCCACATAAAAGTATCTACAGCCTGACACACTGACTGCTACAGTATTACACTGCTGATAAAAGTAAGCTTATCTGCACACTCCTCAGCTGTGGAAACTGTGGCACCTAACCTCCACAGTGTATGGTGTGATGGATGGCTGGGAGCTGTTGCATGTGCCTAAGTATGTCAGGAATTCTTCAGTAGCTGAGAGTTGTTGTTCTGCTGCAGCACCTTCACTGGTGACAGCACAATCCCTGGCTATATCTGCTGCCCGTCAATGTGCAGCATTAATCATACAGGTTGCCCGGTGTTGAACCTGATCATATGTCCTGCCCTGCCCTCCTGTGGCATTAACGTCACAGACAAGGTCTGACCACAGTGTAGCCCACTGTTTCCTATTATGTCTCCCCCCTGGATAGCAGAATGTTGTGATGCTGCCTTAGTCTTTGCAAGATTATTTCATTCTCTGCATCTGAGAAGGGTGGGTGTTGTCTGTGATACATTATTACTGAAAGATAGCAAAAGCGAAATACACTACAGGATCAGATACATGAAAGTCCACTATGTACAGATATAGTAAGGGCAAAATGGCTGGCACTATCCACTGCTTGCTCACACATGTCATACCCCACAGTGTGACAACATACGTGTGTGGATCCAACCAAGATAGTGTCAATAGTGAGGCATTTCCCTGTGTGCCATGACAAATTCTGCTGTATGATCATACACCCAACACTCCAGTCTATGGTGGTGTGTCTGCTAAGGCCAACCACCCAATAATGTGTCATAAGACCGGTGCCAGACAAATAGTGGTGTGCTATTACAACCACTAAGAAGGGGCAGTCCAACAACAGCAGTGTGCCACAATTACAAAAGATAATGCATCCTTGGAGTATTGTCCATCCCCTGTAGGTGTAACATAGCAGGATATCTATGACATGTTATTACTACAGCTGTAAGACAGGCTTACTGCTGTAATCCCTATTCCCCATACCTGTATCCTCCTATATGCATCCTGTTATACACAAAAAACAGTTACATACTTGGTGGAATGGAGTACTCCTCTGTTGAAATGTGCTACTAGTAATGTTTTTCAAACATGTGGTCTGTGTGAGTAAGGTCTCATACTGAATGGTTCCCCATAACCAGCTGCCTGCCTTTTAAACATGCTCCCCATCAGCTGGTGATTACCTCTAATCTAATCTGGGGTTCTGGAATGCTAATTGCAACCAAAAACAGCTGAATTACTCTACTATTAGCCAATGATATGCAACCATTGTGCAATATATAAGACCTTTATGTAGATCTTGGCCCCTTTCTTAGTTGTTGAGATGGACACTACTGGGGTGAGGAGACTACATCGTCATGGAGGGTAGGTCTGTAGCAGAAACCTTTACATAGAGCTGTGTGTACCACAGGCTGCAGCTGCTGTTGCAGGTAGTAGACATAGGCAGAGTTTTTGAACACTTTGGAGGACAACAAGGTGTAGGTGTATCTGTGTCAGCTGTATCAGCCTTGTTGTAGAGGCAGTGCCAGGGTGAGAGTACCTTTTACACTCCAATTAAGGCATGTGTTTAAGGTACAGATGTTAGGAAGCTGTGTCAATAACAGAGTACTAAGCAACATATATTACTGCTATACAGATATGTGAAGTGTGTCCCTACCTGGAGGCCTGAGACTTCATGCACTGAAGAGTAGTTATTTAATTTGCAATACTTTGTGTGGATAAAGCATGTATTAGTGATCCATTAATTGTTGCCTTCACAATAAAATATTTGAAATGCAACACAACAATGGATTTGATCCCAGGACTGTGTGTGGCAAAATGTATTGTATGCAAGTCATTTAACAGACTGAGCTACTGAGCCACTGCTACAGCAGGTGTATTTCCAAGGTATGTGCACACATACAGCCTGTGTCAATCATGTTCTACATCCATCAGTATGTGCAAGGCTTTATATGGATGTATTTCTGCACCAGAGTTTCAGCTGAACATGTATTTTGCCATTAGTGCCTTAGCAGGTGACTTTCTACATGTTGCTGATAAAAGAGCACATTTACCTGCTATCACAGGCTTCAGTTATATCCATTATCATCTCTTTGGCTGTTTAGTGGTATACAATTGCAGCAGAATCCAAGATACACTCCCATTTTCCCATTACTTTTTATTCCAGTTCGCGCCATGTGGTGCGGCATGCAGATCCGCTGAAATACACCTAATGACTGTAATTGGCAATTACTATGTTTTGTTCAAACCACTTGTTTTAACTAAGAGTTCTGTGGCATGGTGGGTTAATGCAGAGTGCTGCAGCTGTAATCGAGACATGGCAAAGGTGTTTATTTTGTACATGTGACTTACGTTAGAAACACTTATACTCACTATAGCTATATTTAGCTGAGTTTAGCTTAGCTGTGGGATGCAGAGTGAGGCACACATCCATGCTAAAAAAATATAAAGAAAAGAAAAAGTGGAGATAGGAAAGTGGTGAAATGGGGGCATGCAGAGGGAAAAACATATTGAAAGGCAGGGAGGGATGTGCAAGAAGGGTGTAGAAAAGAACCAGAGCTATCTATTTCTTGTACAGCAACAACTGTGCACTTTGACAGATTTGTAGATGAATTTGGATTCTCAAACCCCAGAGAGGAGGGTGAGGACAACATAACTGCATTGTCAAGCCAATTGGACTGATTTACATGTGTCCAGTGAACATGCATTTGAAATGGAGAGCTATGTATGGGATGATATTTTATTTTGGGACAGGTGCCCATTTTTTTTAAAGTGAGAGTGGAATGTTAGGAAAGGGACATAGGTACATGTGAGGGAGGTAATTTGGTAGGTGAGGATGCATTTGCAAACAGACAAGACAGCAGCCAGGGGCAGGTTGTGACATATGGGAGGGTGAACACCTTGGATAGGGAGGGTGTTTTGGAATCTGAGTCCCACGTGCCTCTAGATGGCAGCAGAGTGACTCATGTCACCACCCATGGGATGGTCGGCACTACTCCTTCACTGCCCCAAGGATGGCTGTGCTGAAGGCTGGGCACCAGGATGACACTCCCACCAAGATGGCCAGCATGCCCTCAATCTCGCACAAGTGTTGGTCATAGCCACTGTGGACTATCATGCACACCAGGACCGGTAGCTGATCCTGGGTGACCAGACTCCCTCTGCCACTGCTCCAAGAGGAGGACTGGGCCCCACCCGGGGTGGTACTACCTGAAACAGCAAGTAGTGCAGTTGCAGCAGAGGAAGCACCACAGGTCTGGGTCCCAGATGTGCTGGGACCCAGTGCTATGGCCAGTTGAGGCAAGGTAGGGGAATCAGCCAGAACCGGCCTACCTTGACTTGTTGTGGTAAATGCGGTAAAGCAATAAGTTACGGTTAGCAACAACCAAGCCATTGTTATTAATAACAAAATGGAACATCATATTTATTAATCCAAATACATATTAATGTATATTATGTGCAACACAACATTATGTGACATAACAGTCAGTATGGTAACAACATGCCAGTGTGAAGTAAACCACAAGGCCAACAAAGCAGTTAGTTTAACAAAATATGCTAATTTTGAATCATAATAAAACATAACAATAATCAAACACATTTTCCAAAATATAGTTAGTTTAACAAAGTGTGTTAATTTTTAATCATAATAATACATTACAATAATGAATATTAAAGATAAGGGGTGGAGAGAGAGAGAAAAACATTCCATTAGTGGCACTGCAGATGACATCCCTGACAACACTGATCATACATACTTCTATAGGTGGTACTGACAGTTGTGATTACAGTGACTACAATTCTCCTACAGCTGTTGTAGCATGTACAGTGGATATAAAAAGTGTACACACCCTTGTTAAAATGTCAGGTTTTTGTGATATAAAAAAAATGAGACCACAATAAATCATTTCAAAATGTTTCCCACCTTTAACGTGACCTATAACCTGTACAATTCAATTGAAAAACAAACAAATCTACTGGGATAAAAATATAAAAAATAAAAAATGTACAATAAGCTGGCTGCATTAAGTGTGCACACCCATAAACTAGTACTTTGTTGAAGCACCTTTTGATTTAATTACAGCATTCAGTCTTCTTGGGTAGGAGTCTAGCAGCATGGCACATCTTGACTTGGCAGTAATTGCCTACTCTTCCTTGTAAAAGAGCTCCAAATCTGTTAGATTGCAAGGGCATCTATTGTGCACAGCCCTCTTCAGATCACACCAAAGATTTTCTATTGGATTTAGGTCTGGGCTCTGGCTGGGGCAATCCAAGATTTTAATTTTCTTCTTGTGAATCCATTCTTTTGTTGATTTGGATGTATGCGTGGGGTCATTGTCATGTTGAAAGGTGAAATTCCACTTCTTCATCAGCTTTCTAGCAGACACCTGAAGATTTTGGGCCAAAAGTCACTAGTATTTGGAACTGTTCATAATTCCCTCCTGAATTGTACTGGTTATAGGTCACATTAAAGTGGGTAAAGTTTTGAAATGATTTATTGTGGTCTCTTTTTTTATTTCACAAAAACCTGGAATTTTAACGGGGTGTGTACACTTTTTATATCCAATGTACATATCTCTGAAGCTGATAGCATGGGCAATAAGAGCCAAGCACTAACAAATGCAGGTACAGAACTACTCAGAATTGTTTCACATGATGTGGATTTATATAACTACCAGAGTGTTCTGCAAATGGATTTGGTGATACATTTCATTCCAGGTAATAATTTATCTGGTAAACATGTGGCAGACAGATTAGTCAGCTTTAATTACATTATGAGAAATTGTGACACATGAGAGGCATGTTTGTGTACAATAATTACACTAGACAGCTGCCATGGATTAGTTGGCAGGCCTGGGGGTAGAACCCACTAGATGTGACTGTAGGGGACATCTGCAAATAATGTAATAACTGACTGTAGCAGCATAGTACAGACATGCAAGAGATACAGCTATACTGGGATTACGCAGTTTTATTTCTGAATCAACAATGCTGACAAAGACATTCTTGCTATTGAGTATAACATTCTGTGAGATCTAAACACATTATCTGCACATAATATGGGCTACCTCACCCATAACATTTCTGTGTTCTCGTGGAGAGAGAAATTGTGAGCATTACATGACTGATACTAAAATGTAGAGCTACATAGTGCTGGATTCACACCCAGGACTGTGTGTGGCAAAATGCACTATATACAAGGAATTTAAGAGACTGAGCTAGTAAATCACTGCTGATTATAACATGACTGATACCTGCCTGGTGTTCACCTGGAAACATGAAGTGTGCAATACAAGTTACAGGACTTTCCCCTAGTATTCTAGTACTGTTACAGTGTTATACTAGACTGCAGTGACAACAGAACACACATGCGTGGTATACAACCATATCGCATATATTACTACAGCTTTATTTCATTTTCAACAATACTGGTGAGCACATATTATTGTTATTGGTTTGAAATATCTTTGAAGTCCACAGGCAGTATCTGGCCATGGAGTGGGCTACCTCACCCATATACCTTTACTACCAAAAGTCTGTGGAAGACAGAGCATTATGTGACTGGTATTGGCATAGAGACAGCCTTGAACAGTACTATGAGTTAAGCAAATCAGTATGCAGCCATTAGATTTGCCTTTTACAACTATTACCATATTATACTTGACTGCAGAAACCTTACCTTACAGACTCATTACATACAGCTCTACTGCAATGGTTATTACAAGACAATTCTGATGTACACAATTTTCCTTGCTGTTATTGGTATTATTTCTTGTTTTTATTGAACTACAGTTGTAGTTCAGTCTGGAAATCTCACATATCATTCCCCTGCATAAAGGTGGGATCTCAACAGAACTCTCTAACTACCGTCCCATAGCCTTACTCTCCCCCCTAGCAAAAATCATGGAAAAATGCGGCCAAAAACAACTTCTTAAACACCTGTTAAATTACAGCCTACTAGTCAACTGTCAATATGGCTTCAGGCCTTTCCATAGAACCACTTCAGCCCTCCTTTCCGTTACTGACTGCATCAACAAAAACCGGAACAATAACATACTCACATCGGCTCTCTTTATTGATCTATCCAAAGCCTTCGATATGATCAATCACCATATACTGATAAACTTACTTAAAACGTTTGCAGTCGACCCTAACGCTATATAGTGGTTCGAGTCATATCTTCATAACAGACAACAGGCAGTGCGCTGGCAAAACAACTTATCCAACCTCCTTCCCATTTCCCTTGGAGTCCCCCAAGGCTCAATACTTGGCCCCCTTTTGTTCTCTTTATTAATGATCTTTATACCAGTATTCCCTCTGCAACCTGTATACAATATGCGGATGATTCTACTTCGATTTGTTCTGCCTCATCCTCCTCCAAACTGCACTCTGATACCCAACAGACTTTCCAAAACGTTGAAACATGGTTCCTAAAACAATGCTTAATCTTAAACGCAAAGAAAACCAAACTGTTACTTTTCTTCCCCACCCGTAAATTCCCACCACTCTACTTCTCTGTCTTGTCTAGTAATGGCACCAACACATCACCTGACCCTTCCACCAGGCTCCTCGGAGTAGAGATAGACAACAACCTATGCTCTGATTCTCACATTAACAACACTATAAAATTAGTTAACAGAAAACTAGGCTCCCTGTTTAGAATGAAACCATTTCTTACACCTCTTGCCAGAACTAACATTGCCCATTCCCATCTGTTTTCTACCCTCCTTTACCCCTCCCCTATTTACACATATTTGTCCAAAACTAACCTCACCAAACTGACTGTCCCCTACAACAGTA
This sequence comes from Protopterus annectens, assembly GCF_019279795.1. Lineage (NCBI taxonomy): Eukaryota > Metazoa > Chordata > Ceratodontiformes > Protopteridae > Protopterus > Protopterus annectens. Next base: position 858,457,879 of record NC_056732.1, on the reverse strand, counting down.
GTGCCAGATTTGCCTCTGGCTCTACCTTTAGAACTCACCACTGCTTAAACTTAAAACAATTGGGATGGCTTGAGCTGCAAAATCTGATTTTATTTTACCAGCTCTCCTTAACCCATAAAATCCTGTACAAACCTACCAATACCTCTATACTTATTACACTTATTACTCCTTATTGCATCCTCAAAAGCCTATGTTCTTCTAACAAACTTCTTATATCAACATGTAAATCCAACAACTTGGCAGGTGATTCCTTTTTCTCTAACACAATAGGAAAAGCTTGGAACTCCCTCCCTGACAACCTCACTGCTATCTCCTCTTTTCCCTGTTTCAAATCCCAACTCAAAACTCACCTCGTGACTCACTGGCTCTGCCTCTGTACTAACCCTGACTAGCTGCTACTTGCTCCTAGTACTTTCATTTATCCTGAATAAAATCTTTCTTAAACTTACTTTTCTGCATTCATCCCCAATTTGAACACCCTCTATTTGTAATTAATTGCTTATTGTTGTTACTGTAAAAATATGCTAATGATATTATTATTTTTCTCTGAGCTAAATCTGTATCTATCTTTTTTAATGTTTTTTAATGTGTATTAATGTTTTGACTTGGAGCTTTTCTCCTCTGGCCTCTGCTGAAAATGGACATATATCCAGTTGGACCAGCCCGGTCAACAAATGTAAAATAAAATGTAAAATAAAAATAAATAAAATTGTTATTATTCATTTATTGTACTACAGCTCTAATTCCACATTTATTGCACTAGAAACTTTATTGTATATGCATTTTTGCAGTTAATGCTTCACTCTTTCTTGCTTATTGCACTACAGTTGGCATAATCCATCCATACTCACCACACTAACGGCGCAACCTGGCCAGGCGCCCAGCCTGAGACTCAACATTCCAAGCCTTCTTGGCTGCAGCTGTTGGGAGAGAAGCACACCATTATTCATGCCAGTTTTGCAGATGTTCAGATTACATATTGGTAACACAGAGGAAAAAATACTTATATACTTGTAGGGCATTCCCTGCCTTTGCTTCTTACACCCAGGTGTCCTAGGTTCCCCTCTTTCACCTTTTCAGGTTGTCATGGTGGTGATGACACTGCTCACCTGTGCGGGGGATACCAGTAACACGGGTGAGTTCTCTGCCAGCCAGTCGCAAGCCTCCATCTTACATTCCAAGCCCTAGAAACAATCCTGCAGGAGCCTATCATCCTGTTTTATTTTTACAAGGAGCTCAACCATGACACTGGACTCCTGAATGCCCCACCACTGTGCCCGAACCTTCTCCAACACCACCAGTCAAATCGACAGATGATTTTACTCCAATGGAATCTGCAGAATTCCTGCCTAAAGTGCTTTATATAGACTGTTGTCCCACCCTTACATGTCATTGAGCAATATTCAAAAAAGTGCTGTGTCACTTAGCAGCACTCAAACCAGCTAAGCAGAGCTGAAGAGTGGGAAAACTTGCAGAACCTTGGTTTAAGCAAAGCTTAGCACCTCACAAATGTTAACAGGTTTGTGCGGTGCTTAGCTTGCTTGAGCAGAGCTCAGCAGAGTACAGCAGAGTGTAGCAGTGCCAAATTTTACAATTGTATTACTAAATTATAGAAAAATAGTGCAGCACATTACAGATATGTTCTGCCTACTAAGATTCAAAACCAGGACCTACTACACATATAGCTGTAACACTACTCATTTAGTTACTTGGATATTATGAAAGCTGGTATACCTTCACGTATACTACTGTGTTACTTGTTAGCATTGATCAGTATCAGGCCACACCATGCAAGCATACATAAATATGTGTAAACAAAACTTTAAGTAAATAATAAATTCCATCCAGTTTCTATTTTTAGATGTCTGGCAGGTGTTGGCTATATATGCATGAGCTCCACTCGGCTTTGAAGCACTCTGCACCACACTATGCTGTGCCATGCAAATGCCAAATTAAAAAAATAAATAAATAAAATACATAAGATGTCAGTAGGGGATGTTACCTCCACAAAAAGACCAGTCACCAACGGAGTCCCTCAGGGCTTTGTGATGGAACTTCCCCTGTTTAACATATACCTCCTACAGTAAGGTTTGTCTGGAATAGACTGGCGACAAAATATTTTTGAATAAAAAAGTGCTTGTACAGCTAAAAAGGAATTCTACAGAAAAGAAAATCCTAATTTCACTAAATTGGATGATACACTGTGGCAAACAGACTTCTATAACTGACTAACATTGTAAAGTTATTTCTGATATGAAAGGAGAGCTTCCTTTGATATAGCTTGTTCCACAAATTAAAAATGCTCAGACTGTTAGAAATGATATACTTATTTGTAATCAGAAAAGAAGGGGAGAAGTCCTGATGTGTGAATTCACAAAGTAAAAAAAAATCCTAATAATACTACACTGTTCAAGAACATTGTGGTAGGCAGATATTGCTGTTACTGAATGAATGTATATATTCTTGTGACTTCAAAAGGGACTTATGATGATATACGGGAATACCTCATAGAGAAAAAAGTCCATACAGTGTTGCATTCCCTGAGAACACTCAAACCAACTATGATATGCACTTTGTATAAATGTATGTATATACAATATATACAGAGCTAAGACTGAAATGGGTCCAGTGGAATCACTGCTTTACCCTGGTTAACAAATTCAAAATAGAAATAAATATAAAAATAAAAAAAAATAAACACTGTGGCAGACAGATTTTGCTTGTATTGAGAAAATTAATATATTAAATTATAAGTCAAATAAAGGGTTTATGTTAATACAAGTAATTCCCAGAAGGAAAAAAGTACTTTTATCACTATACTGACTTACAGTGTTGTGGACAATGAGTACTTTTGTCTCTAACTAAATGTTAGTGCTTGGTGATAAGTACAAAAGAGGTATGTGCATAATATATGCTATCAATTATAATGTGTACAAAGACTGTATTAGTTTATTACTGTATTACTTCTTATGCCATCCTATGTTTATTATTGTATCAGTTCATTCTTTATTATTGAATAAATCCATATACTTTCTTTGGTGTACAAAAGTGGGCTAGTCTTGTTATAAGGAATTAAAAAAAAATCTTAACATCATTACTAGTGATAGGTGTCAAAACATAACAGATTTTTGTTTGCATCATGTCTAAGTTGTGAGATCAGGTTTTGAAACCCCCATCATTATAATAAATGCATTTTGATTTTTAGCATACAAATAACAAATGGTAACACCTGTTATTTACTTTTTTATTTATTTATTTTATTTTACATTTGTTGACCGGGCTAGTCTAGCTGGACATATTTCCATTTTCAGTAGAGGCCCGAGGAGAAAAGCTCCACAGAAGTAAAAAAAAAAAAAAAAAATGTATACATACATAAAAATCAAACATAGATGATAAGCCATTTAGGAGAAGGTTAGTAAAAACAGCAAAAATTCCAAAAATCTTCAAATAAGTTAGTCTAAAATTAATTACTTAGTACCACACACAGAGAAATTCCATACAACATCAAACAGGAAATTAAACATACTTAGAGATCAGGATGCAAAGATAATAAGTAAAGAAAGTGGAACAAAAGGAGGGGGTAGGGAGAAGAGGGCAAGAGGTGGAGAGAGTAGGTTAAGAAAGTTAGCAGGGAAAGAAGCAAGGGTGGGGATGAAAAGGGAGAAGAGAAAAGATAAGAGGAGAAAAGAGTAATAGAAGAGTAAGAGAGATGGTTTGAGATAAGAAGTAGTAGAACAAGGGTAATCAGGTTTACTACAAGGTTAATCAGGTTTACTACAGGAACAAAGCCAGTGGTTTTGGAGGTGTCGTTTAATGTTTTGTTTGAAAAGAGGCAGTGAAGAAATCATTGTTATGCTAGTAGGTAACAAATTCCATTTAGTACCAACAGAATTGGTGAAGAGGGAGTTACCAGCAGTATTGTTAGATTTTATAGAAGTAGTCAATAGTTTACTTGAAGAGCGGAGAGAGTTAAGATTGCTATAAGGGATTAAGAGTTGTGAGAGTACAGGAGTGTTATTTGGTTGGTACAGTATTTTATGGGCCAGAATGAGTTGATGGATAGTAAGATAGTTTTGAATTTCAAACCAGCCTAGTTGTTTCAAGTTAAGACAATGATGGGTTCTATAGGGGTTACCAGTAGCGGTTTAGCAATACTATTGTAGCAGCTGGCTAATTTGTTAAGGTTGCTTTTCTTGAGGTTTGTAAAGATGGGTGAGGCATAAAGAAGAGTAGACATAAGATGGGAATGAGCGATCTTAGTTCTAGTAGCTGGTGTAAGAAATGGTCTAATTCGATACAAAGTTCCTATTTTTCTGTTGACTAGTTTTATGGAATTGTTAATGTGTTGGTCAAAAGAGAGATTATTATCAATGGTAATACCTAACAGTTTAGTTGTAGTGTCAGGTGAGATGACAGTAGCACTGTTAGAGGAGATATTAAAGTTTAAGGGTTATTTAGATTGTTCTTTCAAGTGAGCGAGCCTTCATCTCCCCATTGCAGAAATTTGGCAGAATACTTTGAGGTATTGTAGACTCAGATGTACGAAAAATTCTCCCACATTTTCTATAAAAGTCTTTAGTTCCAAGAGTCACAATTGTTATCCTCAGAATTATAGTATGAACTTGTTTAGCTGTCCACAGTGGAAAAGTCTTGTTTTATTTGTTAGTATGAAAAAAGACTCCTTCAGTTTTTGGAAATTCCACAAATGTGCACACACACACACACACACACACACACACACACACACACACACACGCGCGAGCACACACGCTCACACACGCGCACGCACACGCGCACACACATGCGCACACACACTGCAGACTTTTGATTTTTCCCCTGTGGAAGTCTACTCTCAGTGGTTTATGTGATTAGTGGTACTATGGGAAACCACTGATCTTAACATTTCACAAATAACATACTACTGAGATAGTCTGAAAAGGAAATTATAAAATGAAATAATGTGACTTATTAATTATTACTTTGACATTATGTAAAAAAAAAACTAAATATATCTCAGAAGAAATTTGCAGCAATCACTACTCTGGAGACATATTTGCCAGTACTGAGTCTTCTGAAGATAAATCCACCATGTTGGTTCCTTGAATAATACAGCTGCTGCACACAAGGAATAGTACATGCAAGAAAGGTATCAGCTGCTAGTACATAGTAGGGGTAGGACATGTATAAAACCATGCAGGTCCCCTCATAATCAAGTACACAGACTGCATGCAGTAGTCAGTGTAGGCCTTCAGATGCTGTAAGACATGTATGCCAATGAAGATGGGAGGGATTTCAGTATGAGGACTGCTTATCTACAATTCCATTTACCATTTACAGTTTTTTTTCTCACATATAATTTAGGAAGTCTTGCAGGAAATTTGGAGTTATGAATCTGAAATCTAGGAAGACCTGTTCGAATTCACTGCCAGCCTTATCATAAACATCAGAATGTCATATTCTTCATCATTGTTGAAATGTTTCTGGAAATTATTACATTATTTTTTTTTTGTATTTTTTATTTTATTTATTACATGTTGAGAACCAGGTAAGTGGGATGGTCTTTAGATCATTTCAGCCATGAACTGGTTCCACAAAACAATTCTAGAAACAGTGTAAAAGAAAACACTGGATCATATAGTAAGATATTCAAGAATTTCTAAGATGAAAAACAAATGCCAGTTAAAATAAGTTACAAACATATACCATTTTAAAATAAGTTATTATATATATATATATATATATATATATATATATATATATATATATATATATATATATATATATATTGTATTGTCTGATGAAGCGGCTTTGCTGCGAAAGTGCACATTTGTTCTTGCATTAAAGTTATATGATTTTATTTGCCGTGGGTTTGGTGGCTCCTTTGGTTCCTGTTATATTTGATATATTTATTGGCGCACCAATTTACCTTCACTACCTTCTGGGTTTTGATATATATATATATATATATATATATATATATATATATATATATATATATATGTGTGTGTGTGTGTGTGTGTGTGTGTGTGTGTGTGTGTGTGTGTGTGTGTGTAGATATTCCTTTCACTCACCAGGTCAGGCAGAAATAGGCGAACATTGTGGGTTCTTTTTCAAGCAGCTTTATTATATACAAACACATTGCAAATGAAGTTAAGTAACTTTAACATAAAGAAACTATCTATCATGCACATAGATGTTAACACTTTGGCTGCACCTTAAGAATGGCACTGAAGATGACACGTGCTGGGAATTTATATGCACACACAAACTTAGAATTAATGAATATGCAATTTACACAGGAATAATTTTCATCATGAAATTATACAAAGCTAAGTATATATATATATATATATATATATATATATATATATATATATATATATATATATATCTATACAAAACTATGTCCAAGTGGCTGTATATTTCACATTGGGCTTTGAGATGCAACCATATTGTGTGACATAAAATTTGGGATCAGGTTTAGCAACGGGAATTTTCTCTGCCAACTTTTCAATCTTAGGAACCTAGGGATCATCTGTCAGAATAGTATCAGGAGTCAAAACACATTCAGGAACAGGAATATCATCTAGATTCTCTGAGAGTTAGCGTCTTTGTCATAGGAATAATGCTGTGATGTCAGTTCTGCTACAGGAAGAAGAATTCTATGATTTCTCCTGTATTCCACACCCTTGGTTTTAACAAAATAGGATCTCGGCTTTGCACGTATACTGGTTACTTGACTAATCCAGTTGAAACTATTAACTATTTGTATCCTCACTGTCTCTCCTTCTTTCAACGGATAAAGAAATCTGCTCGATTTGTCATAGCTGGACTTGTGAAAAGATCACTTCTTAAATAACTGGGCTCTAATGGCTTTGTTGTTTTTAGCTTTAGGCCTCAATAAACTAGAACTGATAGGCAATGTTGTTCTGGTTTGCCTGGGTATAAGTCTCTGAGCAGGTGAACCAAGTATATTGTCACAGGGTATGTTTCTGAGATTGAGTAAATAAAAATAAAAATCAGTATTATCACGCTTCAACTTTTCAAGTAATTGCTTTGCACTCCATACTGCACGTTCAGCAAGTCCATTTGATTGCAGATACTCTGGACTACTAAGTAAGATGTACGAAGTCCCATTCACTTGCAAATTTCTGAAAGAAGTGAGTGGTAAATTGGGTACCATTGTCAGAAAGTAATTTTTGTGGACTGCCATGGACTGAGAAATGGTATTTCAACTTAGTAATGACTGTAGTAGAAGTTAGATTAGGTAGTAGATCTATCTCAAACCAGTTAGAATAAGAGCCTACCAGTTCTAAGTAACATTGATTGTTCCACTTGAATATGTCAGTAGCTACTATTGACCAAGGTAGTTCAGAGATTTGACTTAGCTGAAGTGGCTATTTTTGCAAATGCAGTTTAGTACTATTATGTACTGAACAGGAAGAAAGTACTTTATCAATGTCTTTTGCTAGAGAAGTCCAAAACATAAGTCCTCTTGCTATTCTCTTAGTAGATTCAGAACCTGGGTGACCAGGAAGAAAAATCTGGATATATTCTTGTTTTAAGGAAGCAGGAACAACAATTTTAGGACCTTTGAAGATAATGCCATCTTCCATCAACAACTCATCTCTGTAAGAAAAGTAAGGTTGCATATCGGGTGGTACACTAGATTCCTTTGACGGCCATCCAACACTGATGTAGTGATGGACCTTTTGCAAAACTGGATCAGTCATTGTATGAGCTCGTAGCTCTTCAAGTCTTGTGGTAGAAAAATTATGCACTTACATGATATCAAAGTCAAAACTCTCTGTGCCAAGCTGTTCTCTTATATTTCTAGATGATCTGGATAAGGTATCAGCCAGATAAAGAACTTTATATTTCATATAGATCATTTTGAATTTGTACATTTGCAATTTGAGCATCATTCTTTGTAATCTCGCTGGAGGTGAATGCATAGGCTTCTTTAAAATAGTAACCAAATGTTGATCAGTTTCAATCTGAATATCTCAACCATAGATATAATCATAAAACTTGGAACATGCAAACACTACTGCCAAAAGTTCCTTCTCAATTTGTGCATACTGCATCTCAGTCTGGGTAAGTGTTCTAGATGCATATGCTACTGGCCTGTCTTCTTGAAGAACAACTGCATCTGAACCAAATTTTGAAGCATTGCGGGAAAGAGTTGCTGGTTTGTTGACATCATAGTACCTTAATGTTGGTGGGGTAGCAATTTTCTGCTTAAGAACTTCAAAAGCCTTTTGGTGCTGTTCTAGCCATGACCATGTAACAGTTTTACATGTGAACTCTCTCAAATGTGCTGTCAATTCACTGTAGTCTGGTATAAACTTACCTAAATAGTTGACCATACCAAGAAAGCATTGTAGAGCTTGCACATTGTCTGGTGCTGGCATTTTAAGAATGGCTGCTTGCTTGGATAGGTCTGGTGTCAAGACAATACTTGCAAATAAATGACCTACATATGTAACTTCTGGTACTCAAAATTTCTACTTCAGAGGATTGAGCTTTAAGTTCAATTCATGTGCTCTCTCTAGAACTCTCTTTTAAGATTTCTGTCATGCTCTGCCTCACCATTGTCTAAATAAATCATCTACTAGTATGGCACAAGGACAACCCAAAAAAATTGCTCCATTGCAAGCAGAAAGACTTCAGTTGCAGAATTTATTCCAAATTGCATCCTAAGGAATCTATATCTTCCAAAAGGAACAACAGAAAGAACTCCAACTTGAGGAATGCCCAAAATGTGAGATTTATTGCAACACTTTTAGGAAAACCCTTCCTCAGGGCTAATACTGAGGAAGGGTTTTCCTGAAAGCTTTGCAATAAATCTCACTTTTTGGGGTATTAGCACCGAGGAAGGGTTTTCACAAAACCTTTGCAAAAAATCTCATGTTTTTTGGCATTCCTTCTGTTGTTCTTTTTGGTACATACTTGACTTTTGGTTTAGCACTGTATATCCTTTTCACAAATCTTTATCTTACAAACAGGGTACTGAATGTAGTCAGTAGTGAAGATTTGCAAAGCATCACTTGCCAAAATGAACTCTTTGCATCTAAGACAGAAAAAAAACTGTGGAATTCGGTATCAGGGCTGTGATTTTTTCAACTGTATGCATAGGATGATGCATTTTTTTCAATGCTTTGTTCAAATCTCTTGGGTCAATGCATGCTCTGATTTCATCTGAGACTTTCTTATCATCTGCTACTATGGATGACACCCATTTGGTAGGTTCTGTAACTGGACAAATTACACCTATATTGCACCATTTTATCCAACTGAGCTTTGACTTTATACTGCATGGCTATGGGATCACTGGACTGATTTCTGGGTCTAGTTTTATAGAATATACCACTGGAGGTTTGCCCAACTTGTCATTGAAAACATCAGCATACTCTAAAAAAACAGTGCTGGGACATGTTTATTGGATGAACTTATTTAGTAAAAGAAAGCAGATTCATTTTCAAACTGTCTTTGAGACCCAATAATGACTGCACAGGTCTTCAAATTATGTAGCAGTTGTTGGCCACATAACATGAAAGCACTACTGAGCCTTCAGTTTGAATTTCTTCACCTCCATATGCAACAAGCTTTGCACTAGTAGACACATTGAGTTGTTCACCAGCTCTGATCCTTGCAAAAGTATCTACAGACATAACATTACACTTTGAACCAGTGTCAGCTTTGAGCTCTGTGGATTTACCATTTATCTGATCAGTATAAAACATGTCATTTCTTATCAACAAATTTACTGCATCAATCTTTTTACCAATCACTGACACACCATCTACATAGAAAGTGGACTGTTGCAGGTTTACTTGATCAAATTACTTTTTTGAGTGACCCTTCTTTGTAACTGTATTAGGTCTACTCTGTTTACAAAATCTCTGAAAATGGTTCCACTTTTTACATCTGTGGCATTGCTGACTAAATGTTATGCACGTCTGTCTTCTGAACTCATGGTTGGCACCACAATTGCGACAGTCAACCATAAAGCTTGAGTTGGGTGTTGCTAATTCACCCTTATACTGTACTAAGTAGTGTTTGTTCTGCACTGAATAGCCCTAGTTCTGGACTAAACATGCCCCTTTAACTGAACTGGTCTTGGAATGTGCTGGAAGACTACAGGCTTTACCTGAGCGTCCCACAGAGGCTGCTGCTGCCATGCGTTTTGGCCTGCTTTTGCCTGTCACATGTTTCATGCTGTCTACATTAGCTCTGGAGCCTATTTAAACTATGCTTGTATCACTAGCAAGCATACTTGTGTGGCTCTCTGTAACCTCATGGATCTGACAAATGTCAATGGCTTTGCTCAAGGTCAAGTCACTGTCATGAAGCAAATCTTTCTCACAGCAGCATTATTAACACCACACATGAGTCTGTCCTCTATTACTCACCTTTTAAATTGCCAAACTGACAAGTTTTAGCTTTGTTTCTTAGGTCAGTAATGTATACTGCAAAGTTTCCCCTTGCTTCTGATCTCTAATGTAATGTAAAACAAATGCCTCTCTAATGTAACATTAGTCTGGGGATACACATTTCTCTGAACTGGCACTTCAAACACTCGGGATCTTCCCTTGACTCAGCCTGCGCAACAATATGACAAGTTTCTCCTTCACCTTCATACACTGCTGGTGCATACACAAATGAACGCTCCCTTTCAATGGCCTCTGACCCTGCTAGGTTTAGCAAAATGAATGCCCTGGTGCATGCATCTCTATCAGAATAAGCTGATTGTATGAACATATCATACTCTTGCTCAAATATTCTATAATTCTCTGCAATATTCTGATCAAATACAAGTGGTTGTGGCTTGCAAAATCTGTCTGCCATATTATCAGGGTCTTTATTACCACATCGAAAATTTAGGTTTTTGAATACCTAAACATCGAACTGGTGATATCGAAATCCAAAAACCGCAAATGGCAACTTACATGCAGGAAAGTAATTCCCTTGGCCGTTATGTGAATTTTGCCCTTTTGTCCAATGCAGAGCGATTTCAGAATTGGTATATATATAGTTGGGGGGGCACCCCACTTCATTTGGTTTTAAAATCCTCCCTTGCACCTCCAACTCAAGAATTTTGAGAACTTACTTGAACGAGAGTTAAAAAAAGGAATAGCTGAAAATAAAGTTCATTCTAATTTGTACATTGATGAGAGGAAATTTTAGGAGGAGTTAAGGGGTACCCACAATTTGAGGGTGATGGCCCCTGACAAGAGAGGGAGTATTGTTTCTATGGATATCTTATTTATGAATCCAAGATGATGGATAAATACAACAGTGTCTCTCTAAGCGAGATAAATATGGTGTATAGGAATATTTTTTGTCCCTTAATGAGTTATTATTGGAAGGCTCCCTAGATTTAGATCTCTTCAAGTTTTTACACAATGAGAGACCCAAGATTCCGACTATGTTTGGCATACCCAAGGTGCACAAAAATATTGTGGATCCCCCTTTTAGGACTATTGTGTCAGCAGAGGGGCCGGTTATGGCCCCATTGGCCAGGTTCCTTGATGTTAAATGAAAGACTCTCTCTACAGGGTGTATGGACACACTGAAGGATTCATGTGACTTGCTCAAACAAATCAAATCTGATTTTTAGCAAGAAAATTTTTTTTTGTTAAAACTGATATTGTGGATCTTTTTTCTACCATTCCACATGAGCAAGGTCTTGCATGTTTCGAAGAAGACTTGGTAGAATTTGGGGGATTAACCAACAATGAATTTCTTGTGTTTAACACTAATCGACCTTGTTATGAGGAACAACTTCATACACTTTGAGGGTGAATTTTTTAAGCAAATCAAAGGGGTAGCTATGGGGGCATGCTGTGCACCTACATATGCCAATATTATTTTGTCAGTGTGGGAAAAGGGAGATATTTTTTATTCTAAATTTGTGGGATGTTGGAATATGTATAAATGCTGCCTAGATGACATGTGTCTTTTTTGGATTGACTCTGAGGAAAAGTTCATGGAATTTTATGATCATATTTCTACCACCACAAATTTTCTCAGATTTACTTACAATATACAGTATAGCTAAATGAATTATTTAGATCTCACTATACATAAATATAATGGGAAGTTCAAATCCAGTGTTTTCAGGAAGGAGACCTATTCTATTTCCTTTCTGTTCTTCACCAGCACTCATCCTTATAGTCAAAAAAGAGGACTGGTTAAAGGTCAATATGTGAGGGGCAGTAGGATGTCCTCTGAGGAAGAGGACTTCTTGAAGGAATGACAGTTCTTGGAAGAATGTTTCTGCAAAGAGGGTACCATATTTCACTGTTGAGGGAGGTCTGTGATGAGGTCAGCAATAGTAGACTGGATAGGTTTGCCCCCTTACTAGGTAAAGAAGGGGTGGTCATTGCAAGACCTGAGGCAACCAAAAAGGACAACGATGATTATGAACATGTGTTTGTGACTAACTATAATGGTGATGCTGGGGTCATTAAGAACATTTTGGAAAGTGAATGGTCGAGGTTTGCTTCTATATTGTTCCTTAAGATTGTGGAGAAGCCCTTTAAATATATTTACAGGAAAGGTCCAAATATTAAGAATCTGACTAGGAACAGGAGTGGGGTAGTTTACATGTATGGATGGGAATGAAAGGTACCTTTATATGCGGACATTGTTCGCAGTGCCCATATGTGTCTAATGGAGAAAATATACAATTGACCATTAGTAATAGAATATTAACATGCGAGGGGTATGCTACTTGTGATACTAATGGTGTTATATATTTAGGGTTATGTAAAGTATGCAATGGCTTCTATGTGGGTAAAATGGAGAGAAAGCTCCATAGAAGAATCTATGAGCATTTATATGAGATTAAAAATAAGAATAGTAATAATGCTCTGTATAAGCATAGCATCAAGTATAATAATGCTTCCTATACTTTTTTATCCTGGAGGTGATAACATAGGACAAGAGAGGTGGGCCTTGGGAGCTCAATATTGAGTCTAAGGAATTATTTTGGCAGATTGTGTTAGAGGCCAATAAATTCCCGGGTATGAATGAAACTCTTTCTGTAGCTCTAGTTTTAAAACTCAAGGCTGCCAGACATTAACATGTAATGTGGTATTTCCCCACAAGATAGAGCCCTATTACTTTCCAAGTACTGCATTTATGTGTTAAGCATTTTTGGTAATTCATTTTTATATAGATATATGTATTTTTTATTTTTTATTTAATCATATGTTTTACGGTGTGAACATAAAGGATTGTATTATACTTTCAATATTGTATGAATAGTTTTTGTATTGAAAATGTAGTAGCAATCAATTAGGGTTTATGGTTTGTGATTGGTGGATTTTGAATTAGAGAGCATATATATATATATATATATATATATATATATATATATATATATATATATATATATACACACATATACTGCACTTTTTATTGTTGGCCCTTAACTGATGAAGTCTGTTTTAGGATGAAAACATATTGTGGTTGTGAGCATTTATGTGACTGAACCATTTTTAGTTTTGTGTTTCGCCCATGGATTAAACAGTGTTTTTTTACATCCAATGTTCCGGTCGTTTTTCCAGGGTGCCTGTTTCAGTTTTATTCATTTTGCTCATTTAATCTCTTTTCATGCCCATTATACTCTCTTGTGCTCGTTTTAACTCTAGACATGCTCATTTTACTTTAAACATGCCTGTTTTATCAAATAACCTTGCTTCAAACATTTCATTTGATTAATGATCTTTTTTTATGCTTCTGTTTTGCTTAATAAACATTTCTGTGTTATTTGCTTGCTTAAAAATAAATTTTGCACCCATGTAATGCTCCGTTTTATCCCTTTTAATAAATAAATCTGTTGTGTGTATTCTCTTTACCTTTAGCTTGCTTCTGGCCCTTTTTTCCTCAGTTCACATAGTTTGCCTTCATCGTTACATTTGTACCTTGTGGCTTTAAATAGTAGTTTTTACTATTACAGTTCTGTCACCATGTCGCTCACTAGGTAAAGAAGAAACAAGCGAATGTTGTGGGTTCTTGTTCAAAGCTAGCTACGAAAACAAAATCACCACTAAATCCAAGGACAACCACAAAGCATTCTATAGCTATGTCAAGAATCTAGATGGCAACACCCAGATCTGCTCTGAGTTACAGCACAAAGGCACGGAAATTACAGAACCAACTGATATTGCCAACATCCTGGCAGATAGGTTCAGTGCCTCCTCTCACCCCCTAAAGGGCCCATATCTATAAAGGAAGAATGCAGAGTCCCTGTAATCACAACTACACAGGTAAAAGCTGCACTCTCTCAAGCCAAAAACACAGCATCCATGGGACCAGGCAACATCCCAGGTTGCTTTTTACACGAACATCAGAACAAACTGGCTCCCCACTAAAGCACCATGTTCAATAATAGCCTCGCATTGGGCTGTGTTCCCACTGAATGGTGCACAGCAACTGTTATCCCACTCCACAAAGGGGGAGCCACCACTGATCCCAGGAACTATCGACCTATTAGCCTGACTAGTCTGGTCTGCAAGGCCATGGAATGTATCATCATGGAACTCATAAACAAAGACATTCGTAACCTCCAAACTCTGGATCCCACCCAGTTCGGGTCTGTGAAAGGCAGATCATGCCTCCTGAACCTGATTGACTTCTTTGAGGCAGTCACCAAAGCCGTGAATGAGGGTAAGGTGGTTCACACAACCTATCTTGACCTTGCCAAGGCTTTTGACACCATCCCCCATTCTGGAATTATAACTAAACTCACTAAACTAGGTATAAATCCTTACATCACAAGATGGGTTGACAACTGGCTCACCGACAGAACCCACACTGTAAAAGTTGCAGACTCCAAATCTGACCTCAAAGCAGTGACAAGTGGAGTACCACAGGGTTCCATCCTGGGACCTCTCCTGTTTGGTATCTACTTCTCTGAAGTACAGGCTAACACAGAAGGCCTCTGGCTAATGAAGTTCGCAGATGACTACAAACTAGGACCCATAGTCAAGTCCCCAAGTGATGTGGACATCCTACAGAAGGGCCTCACTGAGACAGATGCCTGATGTCAGAGCCATGGCCTCAAGCTAAATGCCAAAAAGTGCAGTGTCATCCCCTTTGGTAAAAACTCTGTACCCATGAACTACCACATAGGCAGCAATCTACTTAACACCGAATGCATGATAAGAGACCTTGGGACCCAGGTGGACAGTAGTCTCTCCTTTGATAGTCACATCGCCACAGTAGTCAGGAAGTCCTTCTACGTAGCACACCTCATCATAAAAGGGTTCTCATCCAGGAAAAAAGAGGTCATTGTTCCCCTCTACTCGTCACTCATTAGACCCTTTATAGAGTACAACATCCCTTTTGGAATGTATCTCACAAGACATCTGCAGCAGCTGGAAAGGCCACAGAAGTACCTCACAAAGTGGATTACTGGCCTCAAACAAATGCCCTACACTGACCACCTCAAAAAACTCCATCTTTACTCCATAGCATATCGCCTACTCCGAGGTGATCTCTGCCTAACATATAAAGCTATGTCAAACCCAGAACTGTTGGACATGCTACACCTAAAGAAATCCCAATCCATCTGAGCTACACGCTTTAGGGACCTAAACCTTGTCACCACAATAAACAGGACACGCTGGAGGGATAGATTCCTGTCCCAGAGACTTCCTATACTCTGGAATAGGCTATCCATCTATGTCAAGCAAAGTTCTTCTTTAGCACTCTTCAAGAAAAATCTTGATGAGTGGATGTGAAATAGGAAATACATCCCGGGGATCACTTCTGTGTCTCTGCTCGACAGTGGCACAGGAAAATAATTTTCTTGGGTGGTGTAAGCCATGGAACCTTGCTGGCTAGGCTTATGTAGGCCCTTGGGCCGATAGCCTAGTACCTACCTATGAACCTATGAACCTATAAGCAGCTCTATGATATACAAACCCATTGCAAATGAAGTTAAGTAACTTTAATTTATAAACAAACTAGCTTGTCATGCACATAGATGTTAACACTCTGGCTGCATCTTCAAAATGGGACAGAAGATAACAAGTGCTAGGAATTTATATGCACACACAGACTTAGAAATTCTTCCTAAAGGTGCAGCATGCTTATTATTCTACAATTCTCATGCCCATGTTCTTATTACAATGACCTGGATAACAGTCAATATAGCATATAAGTAACCTGTGCTGAATACAAAAGTTGTGCAGATCAGGTATTCAGCACTAAAAGCAAACTACATTTCTAGAACCTTTCTTTCCCTCTGACTTATGTTTATGGGCAGTTAACAAACTGCACATTTTGGACAACTAGTATTCAAATCCAGCTCACTGAGTACAAAGTATTAATTATCTCATGAGCAGAGATTACTTTTGCCATAAATGAAATTCCTTATTTTCAGCAACAAGGAGTCTTTCCCTCATTCTTCAGACAAAAAAGCCGTTTCCGTATAAAAAATATAGATGAATCGAGCCTCTTGTCCAAATGCAGACATGAATTCCAGTAGCATATACTCATTGTTATTATCATGATTGTCATCATCATCACCATCATGAAACCCCCTTTCACAGTTTTCTACATGGAGTTGGGGTGTCATATCAACTGGTGTCCCCTCTCATAATTCAGTGTCTGTCTCCTGCCTGCTTCAACAGTCATGTCTGTTTGTCACACGTCTTCTCTCATGCAATCCGACCATCTCTTGTCTAGATATCTTCATTTCCCCTAGCCTTTTTCTTGGATCTCCTAAGTCTTCTTCACAAAATCTTATTTTTCTTCGACTTTCCTGCATCTGTGTACAGAACCACATTTAGCAATTCTCCTTAGCCTTCTCTGCAATTGAAACAGCTTTGGCTTCTGCTGTGATGTCGTCATTTCTATGTCTATCCCACAGTGTGCATCCCACCACCCATCTCAGGCACTTCACTCCATCACATCAAGGTAGCTCATGTGCCCTGCCTTCATCACACACGTTTATCTGTTATACAGAAACACTGGTTGCAACACTGTTTTGTACACCTTACTTTCAGCTTATTTGGCATTCTTCTGTCAAGTAATACCCATTACACTGTCTCAGTTGACTACAGCACCTCTGATTCTAGCTTTGACTTCCTCATTCAGACTTCCCTTCTTTTGTCCACCACTCCCAGTATTTCTCCTTATGTCTCAGTTTTCAGCTTATTCTGATTTACTTCATTTGTTGCCATGACGACTGCTTTGATTATACTTACTTTCATCCCATGTGACTTTAGTTTTGCATTTCGGTCTTCTATCATTTGTTGAAGTTCCTGTTCAGTCTCTACTTACAGTGCCACATTGTCTGCATATGTGTCCTTTTTGACCTGTCCCCTTCTATCTATTAATGTAATCTATCACCAGTATGAGCAGCTCTGAGCTCAGAGCTGAACCCTGATGCAAATGTACTTACACTAGAACCTCTATGTGAGTTTAAACACAGTCTGTTCTTGTGTCATTGCATCCCCATACATAGTCTGCACTAATTCTAATGATGTTTCTGGGACTTTGAACTTTCACATGACTGACCAAATGACATTCATGAGACCATGTAATATGCTTTCACCAAGTATAAAAATACCCAGTTTGACTCTTTCCGCATTGCCAGCTTCTTTTCCACTATCTGTATCTTAGCAAACATTGGGTTGGTTGTGCTGCATCCTGAACTGAATCCAGTCTGCTCATCTACCATCTTATCGTCTACTAATCTGTGTATTCATTTATCAGTCACCCTCTCCATCACACTATGACAAAAGTTTGATACCTCTATACTACACAGAGTTGCAAATGCCCCGTCTGGCACTAGTATGCTTCTTCTCCAGTCATCTGGGATATGTCTTTCTCTACATACTGCTATGAGTACCCTTAGCAGCCATTTCTCTCCCAAGTCACTCAACATCTTGATCATATCTGCTGTGACTTCATCTGAACCTGCAGTTTTCTATTGCCTTCATTTTCCTTAATGCTATTCTGTTTTTTTAGTATGGCCTTTTCTTTCTCATTCATTGTAGGTTCTGCTTGAAAAAGTGCTGCTTTTATGGAGTTTTCTGCAGTCAGAAGCTGCCAGAAGTACTTCTCCCATTAAACTATTGCAGTTTGGTATAAAGACCTATATTTTTTTTTGTCTTTTCAGCTTTTCCCGGTTAGAGGTCGCCACAGCAGAACTCCGGTCCGCTAATTATTGGCAGTAGATTTTATGGTGCCGAGTTGCCGGCCCGATGCCCAACCTTCACCGAAGGGACGCCCATTCACGCACGTCTTTTGAACGCCACTCGACCGTGGGGAGGGCATGCAAACTCCACACAGAAGGCACTCCAGCCGAGAATCGTACAGGAAAACCTCTTGCTGTGAGGCATCAATGCTACTGCTGCACCACCACGGCTGCTGTTTAAATGTTTAGGTGAGACCAACTGTGGGAAAATTAATTGAATGTTATTGTTAATGTAAGAAAGTTTATTGCTCTGAGCATGCTAAGAGCAAAGCACAGTTCTGTGTCTACCTAGATACAATTCAGTGTAATGAAGCAGGACATGAGTTGTCTGTGGAAGGGGTAGCAATGAAAGGGACTGTGATATGTTTGCTGGGTCCTATAACAGGAATGTGGTATGATGTTTACTGGTAGGTAGGTATAAATGTGTCCTCCATATGTAGATGCTGCAAAGTTCTGTAAAACTTTAAGCTAAGCAAGGCAGGTATATTTCCATTGTTCCAAGAAGCAAGCTTGCCATGTAAGAAGAGCATCTTTATGGATATGAAGGCTGCTAAAAATGTAAAGAATAATGCAGGACGATAGTCAAAAGTGCGCATGCTTAGCCCCACACACAGGGACAAAATTATGACACATGGCCATATGACACACTGGAAATCTGAAGCTCATACAGATGATCAAGTCCAGTGCAACAAAAATAGGTGAAGAAGATGTGAATGATCACATCCTTAGAAATGGCATGTGTTAGAGAAAGATAAATATGTGCATAATATGCTATTTTCACTCACAGCTCACATACATGTTCAAATTATTTTTGATCGCTAAAGAGAAAGGTTGTACATAGAGTCAAAGTCAAAGTTTATATCTTGCAACTGAAAAAACTACACAAAAATACTGGCTTTTTATTGACAATCCTGTAATGCATAATTAAACTCCACCCACCATTATAAGGGCAGACTTATTTTCTCCCACAAAATTCAACTGACAAGAGACCTTTTTACAAACATGGCATCTATACAGAAATGATCAATATCTTCTTCTTCTTTAACCACTTGTCTAAATGAAAAGCAATGGAATCAAAGAACTCATACAGCAAGAAACTGGAAAAGCAGTCACCTGTTATAATGACATAGTACAACTAAATGCATACTTCCTTAGACCAAAGCATCCTAGGTAAGGGATCATAGTGTCTCCCCTATTATCAAGTTAGATGTTGGATCTTATAAGATGGACACACCAATACCGATAAATCAGGATTTTAAAGAAGTTTCTGAAATATGCAGGATATGGGAATTATAATAAATAATATGTCCTTTAAGAATAATACTGTGTCTATTAGGTCAAAGGTTTCATGAGCTGTTGGCTCAATACTTAAGACCATGTCCACACAGTCACCATATTTCCATGCAGGGCAAGTATTCAATTATAATGTGATGTACTGGGCTTACACCTGAGGAGACATGGTTGCAGAATGATGATCTAAGGAAATGCCCCTATAGCATATCAATGCATAGGAAAATGTATCGACATCTTATTATTTTAGGTTAATTTTCAATTACTTATCGGTACATCAGGGTCAGATTGTGTTTGGCCTATAAAACCATAAGATATCCAGACATAAGTACCATGCTGGCACTATAGTTATATGAGAATGATAGAGAATTTTTAGAGATAACAAATGTTTTTATTGCTTTCCGGTTATTTAAAATGCCAAGAGACATAATTTGTTTCCTTTTCCATTGCTAGCTTTTGGAATAAGCTCTTGTTGTTAAGTAGGAGTTTCTGCTCCTGAAAACTGTTCAGAAGTATATTAGATTTTCAGGTAAACTCAAGGTTTTCCCTCCAAGACTTTTGGAATCTGTGTTCCAAGTTGTCCCCTTTTGCTTGAATACAGCACTTTACATAATTATAAAACTATGGTAGAATTTTTGTCAGGCTTTGTTTATTCTGTATAGGAAACCACCAGATGTGGCACATAGTCCCAATAGACGGACATGAGTTTTTAATTTTACATTTGGCCACAGTTCTCGTGAAAAGAGATATTCATTATCTCTAGGTTGGTTTAATGGTTACGATATTTACCTTACAAACAAAAGGTGCAGGCTTTGATTATCACATGAGGTGACTGATGAAGCTTAAACTGATCCTCATGAGCAGTTACTCTAGTATGAATCTATGAACGCAATCTCTAATCTGTGCTGTTGCTTGACTTGAATTGCTGCTTGATTAGCCAATGACTGGATTCACTATCCACTGTGTTATGGAAGTTTGTATAATGGTTAAGAAACAAGGTGCAAAGTTTGATTCTTAATTGGGGTAATTAGCTAGGCTTAAAATGGCCCAAAAGGGCAGTTATCCTAGTACTAATCTATGAACCTATGAACTATGACATATTTCTTTGCATACTGTGAATCTTGCACAATGTTGGTTTTTTTTTTTTGCAAGCATGTTTGATACACACTGAGGCAGGGTGATCACACTTGTTGTCTTTCGGCTTTTCCTGGTTAGGGGTCGCCACAGCAGTACTCCGGTCCGCTAATCATTGGCAGTAGATTTTCACGGTGCCGAGTTGCCAGCCCGACACCCAACCTTCAACGAAGGCATGCCCATTCATGCATGTTTTTTGGAATGCCACTCGACCCGCGGGGAGGACATGCAGACTCCACACAGAAGGCACTCCTCGCACACTAGCTGAGAATCGAACGGGAGAACCTCTTGCTGTGAGGCAACAGCGCTACTGCTGCACCACCGTGGGGATACTAGGCAGCGTGATCACACTATTGCTTATTAATAATATGTTGCTTTCACAATCATTTCCCCTTTCAAATATGTGATGTAATTAAAAAACAAAAATAAATTATTCTTCCTTACTGCCTTTCAGAGGTTTTCATACAGCTTTCAGTGATTTGATACCAAAAGCAAGTAAGTTCCATACTTTTCCATTCCTTTTTGTCAGGGATTTTGAAGAGGTTTAAAACCACACTACAGAGTTGATAATTTTCTTGCTCAGAAATTGTACTCCCCATTGAGAGAGGTGAGGTCCATCAAATGTATTCTGATTGGTTGCACATCTCCCACTAGACTGGCAAGCAGTAAATCATCCATCTGAGACTCATTGCCTTTATCCAGTGATTGAATTACAATACTCTATCATGACATTTAGGTGTTATATGATGTGATAGGAGAATTTTACTGAGCAGATGTGTTTCCCATCCTAGCAAAAATGTTTGATTAAGCTAATATTTCTTAGTATATTCAAGATGGAGAGCTTTCTTACGTTGCTCACTCCATCATGAATAATGACCATATTCTAGCTTTGCTAAATCCATTTTAATCTGGTTGAGATGTCCCAATTTTTTCCTTCAGGCAGGCATGTCAATGTTTCTAACTTCTCTAATGTCCAATAAGGTATGTATCTTTCTTATACACAATGTTTTTGCCAATTATCGGAATGCTAGCTTAAAATATTTTCACTGGTGGTTTCTCAGCTTGACTTTGTTTACTGTTATCCTTAAGTACTTTATTGTTTTTGGCTATCCTCACTATCATATGGTAATTATGTGTGTGTTGTGGTCAGCAGGAGATCTGCATAACATGTTACATGTATGAAGTTCTGCTTCTAATAAGCTTATGATTTATTACGATGCAACTGAAGCTTTTGTTGGCGCAGTCTTCAGAACCTCTGTAAATGCAATATTAGTACCATGTGGCTGATGTTGACAATTTAGGCTGAATATTTTGAATGTTCTTTTACTCTTACAAGTAATATTTTTGCTATATAAATATACTTTAAATACATGTCTATTTCTACTCAGAAAAGTTAACTTTACTGTTATTAAAGAAACAGAGATGTGGTATGTGTTCTGTACTCCTGTGTGTAAGGGCTTTACCCTCCCACACCCCCCTTACTTATATATACTATCTGCATAGGCATATAACTATAGCAAAATCAGAAACTCCATGATCTGTGCTATTTTCTAGAAGCACAGTTTATGTTTGAATTAAGTGATGTCATGCTGTCTTCATTTCTGAAAGTTTTTAGCTATTGAAATTAAATCCACAGGAATTCATTCAGTGTTGCTCCATGCAACCCCCCCAAAAAAAATTTTATTACTACCACTTAAAAGATGATTGGTATCCAATCCAGTATCAAAAAAGATGATTGACATTTGGCCTCCTGTACATTTGCATCAATTTCAGAGATTTACAGTCAGTTCAATTTACCCATCAACAGTGTTGCACTAAATGATTTTCAAATAATGATAGGTATATAATTTTTTTCATTTTATTTCAGACAGCTGAATGCTACTCATGTCCACAAAGATGTGTACATAATTATCATTATAGCATTAATATAATCTTGTATGCTTCAAAGGGCATTTTTTGTCCATGAAAGTATATCATGACTAAAACTACATGGAAAGACTGTGCTTGTGGAGGCAGTGTGGTATAGAAAACTTCAAGAGAGAGGTCAATGAAAATATCTAATTTACAAAGAGTAGTCTTACTGAATTTTGTTTCTTAGTGTCCTACAATACACTGGGTGGCGCAGTGGTGCAGCGGTTAATGCTGTCGCCTCACAGCAAGAGGTTCTCTGGTTCGATTCTCGGCCGAGGTGCCTTCTGTGCGGAGTTTGCATGTTCTCCTTGCGTTCGCGTGGGTTTCCTCTGGGTACTCTGGTTTCCTCCCACATTCTAAAAACATGCGTCTGGAGCATTTCTCCCCAGGCCTCTGCTGAAAACAGGATCTGTGGAACCTAGTCGGACTTTCCCAGTCAACAAATGTTAAATAAAAATAAATAAAAAAATAAGAACTTGATGTTTTAAGAGCTCTCAAAGAGGGTATAGCATATGGACTTGTGTACACCTATATCAATTGTTGGGTATAGCATGTAGTTCACTTTCACATTTGGACATGCTGCAGTATATATGTTTCCATTTGGGGCAGCCATATCTTTCCTACTCAGGTCAGCAAATGGACAGCATATCCACAGTAGCAACTTTCCTGAGCTGTCAATACATTAAAGGTATAAATTACATGTATTTCTGCATATATAGCAACTGTTTCTCTGCAGTGAAAAGAAGTCTCATGGCATAGAGATTGGGATCCAGATTAGTGAGAACAGGTATGTGGGTTTGAGGCCCATGGATCCTAAACCATTATTTCTTTTTGATATTTAGTACAGAGGATTAAAGCTATGAGCTGTTGAAAATCTACTTATTACAGCTCAGAGTCTGATTAATTCAGCATTCTCTTGCCTACTGTGTGACTGATTAAGCCACCTAAACAGCATCACAAGACAATTGTGAATTTAGCCTCAGTGGTCTGTTAGACTGCTTACCTGAATCTATGCCATGACAAAATTTCTGTGTACTGAAAGAAACAATGTGCTGCAGTTAAAGTGAGTTCCTGGTTGCACTAATGTAATCCTTAACAATAGAGTGTCAGTCTTTGCCTGATTTTTCTATTTTAATTACCTTAGTGTTTAAGTAGATGGTCTGTTGGCGGCCTGACGTGTGTTTTTGTCTACAGAGGTGCCAAGAAAGGAGTTCTACACATATTTCCCTGGCACATTATAGCTGTACTTTAGGGGCAATTATTAGATTTTTTTCCAGAGTGGGGAATTCAGCAAATGTCCAGAACATATTCCTGTTTTAGATGTAATGCCATTGCATCAGAAGTAGAAATGATTTACATTTCAGCAGATAGGGTGACACTGTTCCTATAGCAAACAAGTCATGATCAAAACTCACTGTGCAGAGGTAAACAATGTTTTTCTGACATATTCTGCAATCAGCTGCACCTAAATCCATAAGGTTAGCATGGCAGTTTTTAAGTGCAACTTTTTTATGGTCATTCTATTATAACTCTTTGAAATGTAACTTTGAAAAGGAGTTGGCATATTGCACTTTATCTCTAGGTATCAAATATAGAGTTTGAAAAAAAATATATATTCTGCTGGTTAGCTTTACGTTTCCTCAATTTCCATTTGGTGTCAAAACATGCTATCTTTATAGGATGATGAATGTAAAAAAAAGTCAGAATGTGTAGTTTAGGATTTATTATGTCTAATGAATATAGACAATCCCCGGGATTCACTAGTCCTCCGTGTAAGACTAAATAAGCCTTACACGGAAACTGCAGCCTAAGAGGATGATGTCAGCGCGCCATGCATATTCATGAGGGCGCGCTGACTCAGCTCTAAGGCTAACACAGAGCATGCATGAGTGCAGGGGGTGTGTCAGACTGCCGAGATGTCCAAAAATCCATGCCCCTGCAAGTCCCGCAATCGTTAAATGTAAATGACATGAGCGAGTCCGCTCAAATGTATACATACACAACACTACGCTCCTCCACATTCTAAACCCCTGTACAATTATAAAATGTAAAACTCTTATTATTTTTTTTTTTATTATTCCCAAAATAGCTGCCCGTATTTGCGTGTGTTAGCACGGATTTGGACATTGCTTAGCTACAGTTAGCATTTTAGACATCGAAGAGGATAATAAGACACTTATATGCAAATTAAGCCAAATAGCAATAGTGTAGTTGTAGAGCCTTCGCACAAAGAGGAGGCATTCCCGGTTTGAGTCCCTCCACTCCCCTTTCTATTTTCTGTATGAAATCTGTATAGAAAAATAATTCCTGACATTTATCTTTTAAAATTTAGTAAAAAGCATTGAAATGGCCTATGTAGTAGTGAATGATATTTTATACATATATAAGAAGGTGAATTGGTTATGCATACTGATGAATGCATAAGAAACTTATCTTAAGCAATGTGAAGCACTGCTAAGCAAAGTTCACCATTTAAGTATAATTGCTCATAGCTTAGCACTGCTTTAACTAGCGAAATGGCTTTGCGCGGAGCTGTGCAACGCTCCAACTAGCGCAAACAAAACATGTTTGTGCGTAGCTAAGCACCGCGCTAACTAGCGCAACGTCGGGCAATGTCGGGCAATGTCTAGCAACGTAGAGCAACGTTGGGCAAAGTTGAGCAAAGTCAGCTAAACACAGCCACACCTCCTAGCCGGTCTGGCCAGTAGTAAAATAAAAAGCAATGACAGGCCTTGAACCCGGGATACTGTGCACCAAAATCACAGTACTGAACCACTAAGCCATGACAGCTTTTGATATTCATGCACTATCAACACACATATACATATTAATGAAAGTTTTCCCAGTGTTAAGCAGGTGTGCTTTCAGCTGAGATTTTTAAAAACTGGCCAATCACAAATAAGTGCGGGAAATGAGGCATATTTAAGCTCCATAGGTGGGAATACTTGCCATAACTGGTTGTAGCTCCCATCTGCAGGCAGCATGTCTGGTATTGGAGAGGGCTTTTGCTTTCAAGCGCAACGGTGGGGCATTGAGGAGTCAAACGTGATGCTTTGGCTCCTCGTCCATAATCATGATGCCAGACTCCTGCAG
Organism: Protopterus annectens; assembly: GCF_019279795.1. Classification (NCBI taxonomy): domain Eukaryota; kingdom Metazoa; phylum Chordata; order Ceratodontiformes; family Protopteridae; genus Protopterus; species Protopterus annectens. The sequence goes on along the minus strand of NC_056732.1, from coordinate 858,432,231 downwards.
GGCCAGTTCCAGGGCACTGAATACAAAGCAGAAGCCTGGAACCGTCTCGCACATGATCTCACAAGTGCCACAGGCATCCCTCGGACTGGTGAGCAGGTCAGACACCACTACGCAGACCTGAAGAGATGCAAGCAGGACCAACTGAACCAGTGGATACAGGAGGCCCGTGGGATGCAAATTGCCCCACTACTGAGTAGGTAGCCATGGAATGAAGTATGTAAGAATTGCTATTGTAGTCGATAGTATGGATAGGTGTATGTCTCAATATCACTTCATTTACTTCACAGCTGCAGGTGTCTGTGCTGCTAATCAGCAAGCCTATGCAGATAGGCTGCTAAGGCTGAGCCACCAGGGAGGTTAGTAATTATTCTGCATGTATTGTTATATAAAATAAGTGAGAGAGCCTGAAAAAAGTGTTGTAGCCCAATAATAAAGGTATAATAAGTCTTGAATAACCTCTCTGCATGTACGGTTATGTAAAATAAGTGAGAGAGCATGAAAAAGAGTGTTGTAACCCATTAATAAAGGTATAATAAGTCCGGAATAATTTCTCTGCATGTATTGTTATATAAAATAAGTGAGAGAGCCTGAAAAAGAGTGTTGCAACCCATTAATAAAGGTATAATACATCTTGAATAAGTCGTCTGCATGCACTGTAATATCAAATAAATGAGAGAGCCTCTAGAAAAGTGTGTAATGTAATAAATAAAGGTATAATTCCTGGAGTGTGCCCGTGCCACTTTCTTCGAAATGTTGTTGTACTCTTGCATTATAGAAATAGTACTGTTGTATTAAGTGCTGTCAACCCACACTTGGGTAGGCCCATAGAAAGTGGATGAAGGGAGTGCCAGTAGCTGGTAAGCATATATACAGTCCTCAACTGTTGGTTCATGGCTGGCATGTATAGGTAAATCTGGCACATGAGTAGCTTGTTATTGTGTTCCCCAGAAATGTCAGTGTGCTGCTAGAAATGAAGGGGGCTGTTAAAATATAACTGATAATGTCACATGAACGCATCCGGATATGTAGATATTTAAATATAATTAAAATATATAAATATGTAGCAGTAACATCTGCATCCTGGACAGTTTGTATGTCAGATACAGGTCAGGTATATAAGGAACTAGCAAAACCATTTCACAATTTAACGGACATTGCCTAGTGTAATAATACATGTAGGGGATATATACCTGCAGTCAATAGGAATGTAGTGTAAACTATAAGTACATATAAGTTGTTAATGGAGGTATCTTTTTACCCCCTACTGTATGTGCATAAACAATGCAATTCCACACCTCAGTGGGTATGTCTAATCTTAAAACATTTGTTGGGACATATGTCCTATTGGTTTATAAATATCTGCATTTACTTTGATGCATGTGCCCTGTTCAAATACCACAATCTTGGTGGCCTGTTGCCACCAATCAATCTTGCATGCTGTCGGAATGTCCACTGTTGTTCTATATATGCATGTGTTATGCTTGCTGTTCAACTGTTGAAACTCTGGTGTGTTGGGTTAATGGGAATATTATTGCATGCTGTTACAACTAATTTGGAATGCTGTTGGCTATTACCAACCCATATTTCCATTAAATCCTCCTAAACATAGAATGTATGGGAAGGCCAATCCCAGCGGACCCACCTGTCCCACCTCAGCTGGCAATGGCACCTGGCACCAGCAGGTCCGGTGCCCAGCCTGGGACCTCCTCCTCCATTGGCCCTGTGCCACCTTTGGGTGGAAGCGCTGCAGGGGATGGGGCTCGTACCCCCCCCGCATGCGTGGCCGGAGGAGGGCCACCTATCACCCTCCGAACGGTCTGGGCTGTGGTGCAATGGGAGATTGAGTGTTCAGTCACTGATCCTCTATGCCAGCTTGAGGCACGTGTTGCGTGACTCACGGGTGAGCCTGCCCCTCCTACACAGCCCCCAGCACAGCCTCCCTCTGGGCTGTGAAGGTGCAGTGGTGACTGCCCATGGGTGGGGATCTCAGTTCCACTGTTGCCATCTGTGGGCTCATGGGCTTGCGATTTCCAAACATCCTTCCCCATCAATGGTGTTCACCCACCACATGTGTCATATTCCGCCCCTGTATGCATCTTGTTTGTCTTGTCTGTTTACCTCCTCAACCTACCTCCTGAAATATACCTACTTCCCCTACCCCACATTCCACTCTCACCTGCAAAAAAAAGAGCAATCTGCTCCCAAAAAAAAATTACGCCCCATACATAGCTGCCCATTTTGCACACATATCTGCTGGAAACATAAACTGATATTTAACTGACAGTACAACATACTTTGTTGTCCTCACCCCTCTCTCAGGGGTGGAAGGTTTCAAATTTCCCTCCAAATTTCTAGCATATGCACAGCTGTTGCTGTTAAAGAAATGGGCAGCTATGCACCTTCCCTACACCTGCCCTGCACATCCTGAGCTGTTTCCCCTACTGTCTTTCCCTCTTTGTGCCCCTTTTTCACCACTTTCCTATCTCTCCATTTTCTTTTCTTTCAAAGAAATGAGCATGGGAGTTAGCAGGAGTAAGCACATTTAAGCAGTAATTAGCAGGTTTGCGCAAGTGTGCGCTTGTGTGCGCATAGCTAAGTATTGCTAAGCATCGCACAAACCTGCGCAAACCCGCTTACAACTGCTTAAAAGTGCCTTAATCACCCTGCATGTGAGGGCCTTTGTTCTGCTCAGCAGCAAAATAAAACACCACTGTCAGTCTCAAACCCCTGACCTTGGACACACTACACTGCATGAAGTACCACTAAGCCACAGTTGATATACAGCAGGCTGTTGCTGAAATATATATATATCATGCATCAGAATGAGTGAATGTAAATGAAAGATAGAAATGCCATAACACAAAATATGTTCTGTGGAGCTTTACCAGCAGTTGTTGTGGAATTGCATTACATGACTGTGATAACAGAAACAGATATTCTAGCAGTAAATAATGTTACAGCAGCACTTTACAACCCCCACACAGTATCATAGCAGGACAATCCCCACCCAAACGTACAAAATACCTTTGTGTTCAGGGTCCAGCAAGGATGTAGGTAGGCATACTCAGTACTGGAATTGTCCAGTTATCATGAGCATCCTGTGCTAATGTCAACAATAAAATAGCACAAACTTTGCAGAAGTGAGTACATTAATATTCACAGTATAGCAGTTCACAAACAGTTCATGTGCCAAATGAATACATCTCAATAAGTATGTATGTATGGCAGCTAATTATATAAGTAGAAAAGAAACTACATACTCTCATATATCTTGTGTTAGCATTTGTAGGGGTGAGTACAATTCTACACTGACAACTGTGTACTGGAAGTGGCAACATTCAGGTCTGAGTACAACATTCAAATCAGTGGCTACACCCCTAGCTTAAGATATAAGAAGTATACCAACCTTCTGACTTACACAACGGTGCCCACAGCAAACAAGCATGGGCCCCACTTTGGAAAGCTGAAAGGGCTATGCCTACCTGACTTAGCAATCTATAGCATTGGGTTGCTATGACAGTGAGTATTGCAATTACCATACAGCAGGCTGCATGCAATTACCAAATGGTGGCCACCAACTGGTGCAGAGGCCATCACATGCACATGTGCAGATACCTATAAAAGCAGGCTGTACTTGCTGTCCACACATGCAATCATTTCATTGCAGCTATGGAGAGAGAGAGAGAGAGAGAGAGAGAGAGAGAGAGAAACACAGACATACACTGACAACAACAACAGCAACAGCAACAGAAAAAAAAGTTATTAAAAAAAATATATATATTAAAAAAAAAAGAAATAAGATTAAAAAAAAGAACAAATACAAAACACATGGAACTGACAAATACAAACACATACAAAGGAAAGGTATGTAACAGATATGTATTTACTGGCATGTAGTAGGTGTTTTTGAAGAGTACTCTACATACTTTGAATTATCCATATGTGGCAGCAGTACGTATCTATGCACAGATGCTCTGCATAACAACTGCCGTTGAGAAATCAGTGTGTAGCTGTGTGCAGTGGGATATGACTGTGACATATGTAGTTCATCATTAAATGTCAAACATCTGATCCATGTTATCTGTGTTCTGTACAGTAGTGTGTACAATGTCTGTTTGGGGGAGTAGCACATACAGATATATAAACATGGATGTGACAGAGTAACAAATGCATGATAGTCATATTAACGTGTAGCTTAGCATTTGGCAAGAACTGTACCAGGCTAGTATGCTAATCTAGCATTTGCAGCTATATATATATATATATACCCTCTAATATTACTGTGTGCTCACATGTAACACCTGTTCATGTTGCAGCAAGGCCCAACGGGTCAGCCATGAGGTCCACAGACTTACAACAGTGTGGACCTTGTGTGTGTATGGCACACACATATGGAGAGATCTGTCTGTGTCAGATATATTAGCATCTGTACATTTGCATAGAGCAAGGGACATACTGCAACTGTTTGTGAAGGGTGGACATATATATGTTGGTGAAGGTTGTTATGTGCATATTTCTATGTAGGTTGTAGTGTGTGGCAAACAAGACAGCATACAGTGCTGGTATATGACATGTGGTGGTTAAACATTGTGGGTAAGATTTGTCAGGTTTGCAGTGTTGCAGCCAGTGAGGCCTGCTAAAGCTACATGGGTTGGGAACAGCTTCAATGCATTCTGCACAACACTGTGCAATATTATTACATAACTGTATACCTCACAACCTTCGCATAAGTGATATTACCACCATGAAAGGTGGACTGTATATGTCCCTATATGTATATCTATATGCACACCAATGGATGTTTATATGTATGTGTGTATATATATATATGTATATATATATATATATATATATATATATATATATATAGAGATATAGAGAGAGAGAGAGAGAGAGTCAGGGTAATATTTACTGAGACAGATGCCTGGTGACAAAGCCGTGGGCTCAAGCTCAATGTTGAAACTGCATTGGCATCCCCTCTGGAAAAACTCCATATCCATGAACTACCACATAGATGGTAGTCTACTTAACTCCAAAAGTGTGATAAGAGACCATGGGACAGAGGTGGACAGTGGTATCCCCATTGATAATCACAGTGCCACACTAGTCATGTAATCTGTCTACGTGGCACACCTCATCACAAAAGGTGTGTCATCCAGGGAAATATAGGTCAGTGTTCCCCTCTACTCATCACACATAAAATAAATTATAGACTACAAAGCCCCATGTGGTATGTACCTCACAAGACATCTACAGCAACTGGAAAGGCCACAGACATACCTCACAAAGAGTAATACCGGCCTGAAACAGATGCCCTATGCAGACCATCTCACAAAACCACAGCTAGACTGTGTTGCATACTGCCTATCCAGAGGTGACCTCTGCCTAACATACAAAGCTATGTCAAACCCAGAGCTGTTGGACATGCTCCATGTAAACAGATCACAATCCCTACGAGCTATACGCTCTAGGGACCTAAACTTTGTCACCTCAATAGATGGAACATGCTGGAGGGATAGATTCCTATCTCAAAGACATCCCATACTCTGGAACAAACCACCTATCAATAGCAAACCAAACTCCTCATTAGCAGTCGTCATGAATAATCCTGATGATTGGATGGGAGATAGGAAATACACACCGGGAATCACCTTTGTGGCTCTGCTGGACAGGGGCACGTGAAATTAAATTGCATCTGTGTCAAAGGCCAGGGTAGCATATGGCTAGGCTTCTATAGGCCCTAGGGCCAATAGCTTATTACCTACCTATGAACCGATACACACCCACATGTACTTGTTGCAGTAATTGCTATGTGAGGTTGACTGAGTGTGATGGTGAATGTGCTGGTGAATGTGTCGAGGTTCTGTAAATGTTTGATAGCTTAGTGGGAAACTGTTTCTGTCATGCTATTTTGTGTCCTAGCTCTGATCCCAGCAAAAGATGTGTATGCTATTGCTAGGTAGAAAAAGCAGTATGGCATATGGTCTGACGTAGTCCCTTGGTGTGGACTGGGGTGTGCAATTGTAGGCTAAAGCAGTACATGTATGCTTATTGATTCATAATGCTGGTGAATCCAAATCCAGTATGAAGTGTAGTACTACCTGAAGCTATAGGCCTAAACAGCACAGTATGGTGTATGTCCACATTGCTTGGAAACGCTGTTATGTGTGTTCTCTGTAGTCCTCACAGATTACATACCTCAGGCATAATGTTTTGTAAGTACCGACACACAGTACTGTATGGTACACAGGTAAAGCTCATTTGGGTTGCCATACCTTTGTGTCTTGTATGTACGTCTGATGTGTGTGTGGGTATGCTTGTAACATGCCCTCGGTCATATGTGTGTTACAGGATATAAGTGTGTATCTAGCAACATGTATAGTCTAGTACAGCAGTATGCCACCTATACTAACCAATGTGCACATATGTTAGGCAGGGGTTTGCCACCAACAACTAGTGTGGTATACTGGTAATACTGTAACTGGACTTTACAATCATTGCAATGGATGACATATTTCTTTATGCATTAGCTTGACATATACCTCCTGTGGCTAGGTAGTGCATTGTGTCACATACAGTGTGACATGTAGTATTGTATAGTCTTACATACTGGTTTCTCTTTGTTGCTGTGCAGAACATGGTTTGATATATAGAGCATGCCAGGCACTGTCAGGCAGTTGTGGTATGAGCACTGATATGTGGTATTGAATGTGTGTATCCTCTGATAGCCAATATGTTGCTATATATATGGTAGTTCAGTGATATCTGTACTTTAGAATGTTGTGTGCCACATGACTTGCTCACACATATTGTTTCATTGTCTTCCAGGGTCATGGCCCACAATCGCAATCCGACATATAGCCCAGCCGAGGATGAGCAGATAACAACCAGCCTGGTTCAGCACTATGCCCTGCTGTTCTCAAGAACCAGCCAGGACCAGCATGAGTGGACTGCACTGTGGCAAGATGTTGTCCGTCGGGTAAATGACATAGGCATGCATAACCAGACATATGAGCAGGTATGCCATCACTGCAGTGATTTACTTAGACATGTCCGGCAGAGTGCGTCTGATGTCCGTAGACAACAGCTTGCCACAGGTAGTGGGGTAGCCATCCGTCCCCCCTCAACAGAGTGGAGGAGATGCTCCTCAGCCTGGTGGCTCCTGGCCAACAACAACAGCAAACATGTATCATCATGGAGGCCGGAGCCACCCAGCGAGTTGACACGGAGCATGCAGGTAACATGGCATATCTGTAGACTACTGTTACCTCTATTGGTAGATCATGCATATGTGAGATGTGTACTGTGTAGTTAGAAGATGCGGAGCCTGGTGCTGTGCAATACTGATAATTTGGAACATAATCTGTAGGCCTGTGACTGTCAACCATTGTACTACTGTAAGATTGCAAACCCACAGTAGCAACACCACAGTTACTGCCACTGACAAACTGTCTCATATCCTTGTAGGTCCCTCTGGTGTGACAACAAGGCAGCAGACCCATGCTGGTGAGGGTGTTCTACATTTAATATTGCATAATATATGTGCATGTCATAGGTGAGGTGTAGGAAATGTACACGTAACACACCTATGCATAATGCATGCTGTGCATGTTTTCTGTGAGACTATGCACATCCCAGTAACCTGAGTAGCTGCCTCAAACAAATGCAATACACAGAGCATCCCACACAATTGTGGCAAAACTGTAATGAACATTGGATAGGCAGAGTCGATACACATGCACACAACATACACAACATTGTCATACACAGTACACGTTAATATGCTACACATGGCATATTCAGACACCCGCTGTAAGGTCACAATCCAGTATCCCAAATGTCATCCACACAGCACGCATAATATACCTGAGAGGTAGGGGCCTATCATGGGGCTGTGTGACACTCTGCAACACATAACACATTCATGTTAGGCAATGCTCCCCATTGGGCACCTTACAAACCCATGTAACAACTGGCTGTGAAATGGTGAATGTAGCCATGGTACTGCATTTCAGGTACAGCATGGTAGGTGCTGGTCTGGCACACATTAGTAGCCTTGAGTGACCACATGATGCTGCATGATGATGGCTCATGGTACTACACCCCATCCAGTTATAGTAACCACAGTACTACACATAGCATTCATTGCTATGCACCTCACTTTTGTGTGTGTGCAAACATATGCACCTATACACAATATGCATAGCAATCACCATTTGTACAAAGTGACACATATATATCTTGTAATGCTATGGAGTGTATAGGTCACATGACACACATTGGGTATGTGTGATGTTTAATGTTGCAGTTGTGTTGTAGAATGCCATGTCATGGCTGGCACTGGCATGTACACAATATGTCCTACACTCACCATAACCACTGTACAATGGCTATGTTGAGCAATGGTATTCCACCAGGTATACATGCACCACTCATCCTGTGTGTATACATAGCATGCATGTGCTAAACCTGTGTCCACAATTGTCTGCTAAAAACACAGATGCTCTAATCAGAAATGGATATCTCTGTGGCACACAGATACACAACCAGCCATCGTATGTATACCTGTGAGAGATGGTGCACAGGACATTGCAGAGCTTTCAATACTTGCACAGCAATGTTGTGTCCATGTACACATTGCGTTCCAGGGTGAGGCCAATCACTGAACAACAACATACATGCATCAGAGTCATGTATACTGTTATTAGCAAGGTCTGTCTACACTCGCACTGCATGCTGTTGAGCAGCACACGTCCTGCATGCTGACATGTGGGATATGACTATTTGGCTTATGATACTGTACCCCACCATCAACCACTATTGAGTATGTTCTGGATTGCTGGTGGTGGTGTGTGTGTTTGTGTGTGTGTGTGTGTGTGTGTGTGTGTGTGTGTGTGTGTGTGTGTGTGTGTGTGTGTCTGTTTAAGTGAGGAGTGTATTTGTGTGCATGTGTGCATGTGTTCATGTGTGCATGTGTGCATGTGTGCATGTGTGCATGTGTTCCGACATCATGTACAGGTCGTAAAGTGTGTTTCCTGTCTTCCTCTCACAGGTGCTGAGGTTGGGCTGGTTCACTGCAGCAGGGAACCTGATGTCACTGAGCAAAATAGTGATAATGAGGATAGGTGTGTTAAGGTACAGGCATGTTTGGCAGGGTCTGTCGTTGGGCCACCAATCGACAGAACACAAGTTTCCACCCCATCCATGCATACAGTCATACTGCCAATACATCCATCACCAATGCCCTTAGCTGAGGGATAGTGTACAGTCGGCATTGGCCAGGACAGTGTGGTATCTATGGCACATGCATCCCGACACAGCAGCCACACCCAGGTGTCTGGAACGGTACCACATAGGCAGATGTCCAAGGGTTCTCATCGGAGCACTGCTGCTCATCATGCCCCTGGTAGACGTGCCACAGGTCTTACAACCTCACGCATGTTCTAGGCTGTCATGGAGGCACAGGCACATATGGAATGGTACAACAGACAGGGACTAAGGGCACAGAGGGCACATACCACTGTAATTGACAGTATCCGTGACCTAGCAGGTGCCATCCGTAATTACACTGAGGTCACTGATAGACGTTGGGGTGAGACATTAGATGTCCTCTGTAATGTCATGTCCATGTGTCAGGACAGTGCGGGATGGTTGAGATGTCAACGTGAACGTATGCCAGCAACATCAGCAGCTGGCAGTCACCGCGGACTTCCCTCAAGTCACAGCCGCTCCCGTAGTGCCAGTACCAGCCCCAGCAATGATGGGGGTGGGCTGCCAATAGACCGTCCTAGAAGACCATGTGCACGTGGCTCTGGACAGTCCCAGCAGGGACATGGGTCCAGTGTACATCTGTCCACCTCTGAGGATAGTACCCAGTCCACCTTAATACCTGATACTGTCAGTAGCACACCTGCCAGGCACAGGTACAGTGTCCGTGGCCAGAGATGGTGATCTGTAAAGCCTGGCAGGTACAGTCTGTGGCTGTTCCACAAATCCTCGGATATGGCAGCCACATGGTAGAACTGTGTGCATGCAGACACACACACATAAACCAGACACCTAGGGCTAACACATACCCACACACATTACATCAACATTGGCCCATAGCAGTACTCTTGGCCCTCACACACACACACACACACACACACACACACACACACACACACACACACACACACACACACACATACATGTCGATTGTATGGCTCAATGTAGGCCTCTGGCAAACCAACAACACACCCTGTGCATATGATGAAACCTGTGCCACCTCCTGTCATCTGTAACATTGATGCAGGAACAGGCTACCATGGTGCTGATGCACAGGGTGACTTTACAGCAGTATAGCAATGTTAGCATGTTGTCAGCAGTAGAGTGTAATGATATCCTTGAAGGTGTAGCTGAGCAGGCTTGATGCATTAAAGCTATGATTGTCAATGTAGTATTGTTTACACCAGTGTTAGTTCCAATAGTGTATTGTCCGCCCACGTGCTACTTGGCTGATGTGTGTAGTATTGGAAGCATGTGTTAGAGAGTGGACAGTATGTGTGGGATGTGTGTAGCACAGATTTGCAGGTGTACATTTGTGAACATGGTGGAGGTGCACTGTCTGCATGTAATTGCATAGTGGACACATGGGCAGGGTGACATGCCCTGTGTTACACAGTTACATTCCATAGTTTCTATTGGTGGCCAGTATGCATTGTACTACACACATTTTGGAACTTGAGTGCACATGTGTGTATGACATGGTTTGACACTGTGCTGTGGGTGATACTGTTACTATCTGTCATTGTTTTGCATTCTGGTAGTATACATAATCTCAACAGCCTGACCATAAACAATCGTTAGATGATGTCTTGACAACTGACACACAGGTGTTGGACACACAGTAACATTTGGATCCTTCAGGTACTATACTATGCCAGTAACCAGTGGTACTCACCTGCACCCATTCCTGAGACCACTCCTGTTTGGCTATCTTAGGTACAAGCAATCACAGTAGGTATATGTCCGTCCACGTCTGGAAATGCATACTGTGGCCTATAATGCATTCTCCAGATGACACACACATCTTCCACAAGGGTATCATACAGACAGATACCTGTTGTCAAACCCATGCTGTAAAGCTATAAGCCAACCAAAGCATAGTCATCCATCTTTATGAAACGTAATATCCCCACAGTACCACATAGGTAGTAGACACCAACATGTTGAACAGGTACCAATGTGTACATGCAGCCAAGTGTTACGTCATCTCTACTTTGGTAGCTACATTTCCAAAGGTATTTTGAAATCCCTCACTGGATCACATAAGCAATAAGGGGTCTGCATGCATATCCACAAAGGTTGTTGTACACCTATAATGAATAGCCATCATTGACAAACTTTGCTGCATTTGAACAGGTCTGTAATATACCTCAGCCATAAACCCTCACTCACACAATTCAATAGAAACCGTAATGAGTGTGTGTGACACGGATGACCTAGGCCAGGGATCACTGCAGTGGCTGGCCTTGTCACAAACATACAGATGTGACCTAAGGTCTGGAAAGCAGCAGCACACTGGCAAAGATGACAGATGTGTTCATGGAGAAAGCAGGGTTCCCATCTATGAAATAATTGAGGTCACATGTACATATATGTATTTGCCACACAGCTACCTGACATGTGCAATGCACATACTATTGTCATACTGATATGTCAGACAGTAGTAAAAGCAAAACCCACAACACATTGACCAAAGTGTCACACACATAGAGCACACACACACACACACACACCAAGTGCAGGATTCTAACCCCTACCTAACTACTTTATGATAATAGAGCAGTACACATTAACACGGCATGCTATACACATTACTGGACGATTCCCTTTCCACAGGTATATTTGTAGGATGGTGACATCATCAGACTTGATAAAGATAAGTATACCACTTTTAAGGTGTTCTACTACCTCCCTAAAAAAGGTTGCTCTTCTCCAAGGAGATTAAACACAATCTCACAGACACAGTTGTCTAGTGCAAGTTTCAACCCCCTACCTAACTACTTCATGATACTAGGAAAGTATGCATTAACACAATGCGCTATACACATTACTGAAAAGTTGTTTTTCCACAGGTATATTTGTAGGATGGTGACATCATTAGACTTGACAAAGATAAGTATACCAAAAAACAGGGAATTTTTAAATAACAAATATTTAAATATGGTATTTTCAAATATGGTATTTTTTTAAAAATGTTTTTTAAAAATGTATTTTTCAATAGGATACTAACCAATGCTATAGTATAACATAATATAAGTAAAAAATGGATTTAATTGTTTTGAGCGCCAAAATTAACCAATGGAAAAGAGAGAAAGGTTATTTAAATATGATGTTTTTTAAATTAACAGATGATTCTGATGACGTCTCGGGATATGAGATGAAAGTGCGCTTAACCTGTTTTTTGGTTATTACTATGGTTTTATGAGTTATTAAACTTTTTCAAGATTCACACGGGTTCACTCGTTTTTTGGAATTTATCAGGTGGAGAACAGCCTTTATTGTAACTGTGCAGCATTGTGAGCTTGTTACTGGTTGTTTCTGTGGTTGCTGCATATTCTGGTTTAAAGATAAGTATACCACATTTAAGGTGCTCTACTACTCTCCTCTCTAAGAGAGATTACACACAAACACTGTTGTGAAATGCAGGATTCAAACCCCTACTTAACTACTTCATGATACTATAGGAGTATGCATTAACACGACATGCTATACAGATTACTGGGAACTCGCTTTTCCACAGGTGTATTTGTAGGATGATGACATCATCAGACTTGACAAAGATTAGTATACCACTTTTAAGGTGTTTTACTACTCTCCAAAAGGGTTGCTCCTCTCCAAGGAGATCACACTCAAACACACAATTGTCAAGTGCAGGATTCAAACCCCTACTTAACAACTTTATGATATTACAGGAGTATGCATTTACACGACACGCTATACACATTATTGAGAGCTCTCCTTTCCACAATTATATTTGTAGGATGGTGACATCGTCAGACTAGACAAAGTGGGTTACATTAGGTGACATTAGGTGGGCTACATAGAAGGAATGTCTAAACACTTTGGCCATGTGATCATCAAATGAGAGTTTACTATCTACCTTTGTCCCCAGGGCCATAATGACTTTCTCTGTACATACTGGATTACCACCTATGTGGTAATTTGTGTGCACTTTGTGTTATCCAAAGGGGATGACTATGCATTCTTTGGCATTCTGCTTGAGGGCATTGTTTTGACACCAGGTATCTGTCTCTGTAAGACCCTTCTGGAGGATGTCTGTGTCAGCCGTAGAGTCGAATATGGACCACAGTTAGCAGTCATCTGCAAACCTGTTCAGCCATACTCCTCCCATGCTTGCCTGTACCTCTGAGCAGTATCTACTGAACAGGTGGGGTCCCAGGACCAAGACCTGTGTGATGCCAGTTGTAACTGGTTTAGAGTCGGACATGGCACCCGCAACCCTGAACATGTGTGTTTGATCTGTGAACCACTTGGCCACCAATCCTGTGACATAGCTGTTAATGTTCAAGCTGGTAAGCTTGTCCATGATGACAGAGTGGGGAATGGTGTAAAAAGTCCTTAGAGAGGTCCAGATGGGCTGTGTGGACTACTTTCACCTCCATCTATGTCCTTGGTAACTGTTTCAAATAAGTCAACTAGGTTTAGGAGGCAGGATCTGCCTTTAACAAGGCCATGTTGGGTAGAGTCCAGTGTCTGGAGGTCCCCAATGTCTCTGTTTATGGGTTCCATGATAATTTGCTCCATAGCTTTGCAGACCAGGCTGAGTAGACCTATAAGGCAATAGTTTCCAGGTTCTGTTGTGGAACCCCCTTTGTGGAGCTGGATGACTGTTGGTGTATGCTAGTCTTTGGGTACATAGCCTGTGGTACGATTGAGTCTGGACAGTGAGTGTAGGTGAGGGTGTAGTTCATTTTGGGGATGGTGTTAGATGCAGCCTGGGACACCATCCAGTCCCATTGATGCTGTGTTCTTAGCTTTGGAGAGGGCTGTCTTTACCTGCATGTCCATGAAGTCTAGGACTCTGCATTCTTCTGGGATGGATGCAGGCCCTTTTGGGGGTGATGGGGGGGGGGTTGCACTGAACCTGTCCCCCAGGATCTGGGCAATGTAAGTTGGTTCAGTGTATTTCTTGCCATTTTTCAGTAGCTGACAGCATATTTGGAAGTTGCCACCTACATGTTTGGTATAGCTAACGAAGGCTTTGTGGTTGTTATTCTTACATTCCTTGGCAATTTGTCTTTAGAAACTGGCCTTGGATTATTTTATGAGTGATCATTGTTTCTTCCTAATAATGATCAGTGATGCCTTTCCTTTTGTGAAGTTTGCTCTATCATGTGTTTGTTTCCTCCTGCTGTTGTCTAGCTTATTTATGGGCGACGACCACCAGACTGGTTTCTTATTTTTGGAGGAGTGCATCTTGGTTTTATTTGGGATGTCTCGATCAATGCATCCCTGTAGATGCTCATAGGATGCACTTGTAAATGATTTGGCAGATTGTATAGCATTATCCTATAGCAAGGGGGCTTTTGAACTTTCCACTTTGGTCTTGGGAAGTGTGAAATTTGCTTTTGAAAATGTCTTCACAGTGGTTTCATTGACTGGGGGGGGATGTGGATGTCCAGTGTGATTACTTTATGATCTGCTATTACCAGCGAGGGGTTTATCTCTGTTGTGGTACACTGGTACCCCATGTTGTTGATGATCAGGTCCAGTATGTTGTCACATCTAGTGGGCTTGGTGACCAGCTGTTCTAGGGTGTTAGAGTTTTTAAACTCTAGGAAACATTGGTCAAAGGACGTTGTACATGAGTAATTCTCCCACTCAATGTTTGGGTAGTTGTAATCTCCTCATATAATGGTGTTTGATAGGACCTTTGTATTTTCCACTGTTCTCAGGAATACTGAGTGAGGTTCCTGAGACAAGGTAGGTGATCTGTAGCAGGCTACAATCTGATAAGTAGCTTTGCCCAATTTTAGTTGCACTTGCATGGTCTCCAAGGCCTCATGCTGTGCCACTAACCTGAAGGTGTGGGTATCCATAAGGTAAATGGATACACCCCTTCCTTTGGTATTTCACTCGTGGTTTTGGGTCAAAGATCAGAGGGAATGTGAGTGTTTTACATGCAGCATGTCTAACAGCTCTGTGTTTGACATAGCTTTGTATGTTAGGCAGACAACACCTCTGAGTAGGCGATATGCAAGGGAGTACAGCTGGAGCATTTTGAGATGGTCTGTGTATGGCATGTATTTCAAGCCGCTAATGCTCTTTGTGAGGTATTGCTGCAGGCTTTCCAGTTGTTGTAATTGTCTTGTGAGGTACATAGCAAAAGGAGCGTTGTACTCTATTATAGTTCTAGTGAGTGATGAGTAGAGGGGAACAATGTCCTCTTCTATTCTGCACGAGACACCTTTTGTGATGATGTGTGCCACATAGGAGGATTTCTTGACTACTGTGGGGATGTGATTATCACAGTTGTGTCCACTGTCCACCTGTGATCCAAGGTTTCTTGTCACACTTTCAGTGTTAAGTATACTACCGTCTATGTTGTAGTTCATGGCTACAGAGTTTTTAACAAAGGGGATGACAATGCACTTTTTGGCATTGAGTTTGAGCCCATGGCTTTGACAACAGCCATCTGTCTCAGTGAGGCCCTTTTGTAGGATGTCCACATCTTTAGTGTTTACAATTATGGCTCCTAGTTTGCAGTCATCTGGAAACTTCAGTAGCCACAGACCTTCCATGTTAAAGTTTACTTCAGGGAAGTAGATACTAAACAGGACAAGACCCAGGACTGGACCCTGTGGTACTGCACCCGTCACTGGTCCAAAGTCATACATGGAGTCTGCTACTTTCACAGTGTGTGTTCTGTCAGTAAGCCTGTTGGCAACCCATCTTGTGACATAGCAATTTATACCTCATTTAGTAGGTTTATCTATATTTACAGAGTGTGGGGGGGTGTTGTAAGCCGTGGCAGGATCTACATAGGCTGTGCGAACCACCTTATCCTTGTCTACGGTTCTGGTGACTGCTTCAATGTCATCTATCAGGTTTAGGAGACATGATCTGCATTTTACAAAACCAACATGTTCCAGGGTTTGGGGACTACAAATGTATTTTTTCATAAGTTGTATGATGATACATTCCATGGCCTTGAAGGGCAGGCTCATCAGGCTAATGGGGTGCTAGTTCCTGGGGTCCATGGTGTCTCCACCCTTGTGTAGTGGGATAACCGTTGCTGTGCACCATTCAGCTGGTACAAAGCCTGAGGTGTGGCTATGACTGAACATGGTACGTCAGTGTGGTGCCTGTTCGTTCTGTGGTTTGTGTAGAACACTGCCTGGGAAGTTATCTTGTCCCATGGCTGCTGTGATACTGGCTTTGGAGAGTGTTTTTTACTTGTGCAGCCGTGATGATTGCAACTTTGCAGTCTTCCATTATAGGGATGTGCTCTTTCATGGGTGAGAGGGGGGTAAAGTTAACACTGATCCTATCTGCCAGGATGTTGGCAATATCAGTTGGGTCTGTATATTTAGTGCCATTGAGCTGTAACTCAGAATAGATCTGAGTGTTGCCATGACATAGTCCTGTCTGTTGTGCAGAGATCTCCTGAGTAGACAGTATGCAACAGAGTACAGATTGGGTTAAATTCAGTCTTGTTGCATGGGGCAACGGTTTGAGGCCAGTAATCCTCTTGTTGAGGTACTTCAGTGGTCTTTCCAACTGCTGACGGTGCCTAGTCAGATTAATCACAAGTGTGTTGTGGTACTCTCTGATAAGTCTGATGACTGATGAGTAGAGGGAACCTCCTTTGATCTACATGCACAAACCTTGGCAGGTTGTGTGAACACATAGTATGATTTTCTGATCACTTTGTGAATGTGTTTCTGGAAGTAGAGATGACTAACCACATTTGTCCATAGATCCCTTATTATCACCTCCATATTTAGCCTAAGTGTGTGAGCATGCCCAGTATGACCTTTCAGTATGTTGTTGCCTGATATTTGCTTTGTTTATTTAAGTCTGTGAGCATGCCCAGTATGACCTTTCAGTGTGATGCTGAATGAAATCCACTACATTTGTTGAAGTGTGTGAGCATGCCCGCTATAGACATTTATACTATATGTGTGTGGAAAATCAAGTTGTATTTTTACAGCAGGGCTCAACTTTGTGTCATAAATCAACAGGGATCATGCTGTGCCTGCAGGGCTTCCATGAGACACTTTGCATAGACTTATCAACATTTCTACATATAGTGGGGATAGCTATTCTTTGTACATTTCTACCCGGGGGCACACCTGATTGTTACTGTGGGTGTACATAGGATGAGGGGTTCACCTGACACTTATACACATTTGCTAGGCCTGCACTGCTATGTAAGGCACTCTATTTCAGTCTGTACTGTTGCCTATCATACTGGCTAGAGGCATACTAATGTACTACAGATCTTAGCATCCACTGTCACGTATATTAAATTGCGACTTCATAGCCTACCCAACCCACATCACACTGCCTGGCCTGCTGTTCTCTGTCTGCATAGGCCTGTGGGAGAGATTACCCATATGCCTCTTTAGGGGTATGCTACAGCATTTCTTTGTGATTGCATTCTGTGCCAGCGAAATGCTGTCATGGCTTAGTGGTTCAGTTCTGTGACTATAGTGCACAGTATCCTGGGTTCGAGCCCTGTCACTGCTTTTTATTTTCATTCTGGGCAGACCAGACTGCTTAAGGAACATTAAAGCAGATATGAGCATGTTTACCTGACTTTGCTTAACTTTGCCCGACTTTGCCCGACCTTGCGCAACATTGCTCAATGTTGCTCGACGTTGCGCTAGTTGGGGCGGGAAATTTTGTTTACATATACTAATTAGTGGTA
Source organism: Protopterus annectens (assembly GCF_019279795.1). Lineage (NCBI taxonomy): Eukaryota > Metazoa > Chordata > Ceratodontiformes > Protopteridae > Protopterus > Protopterus annectens. Next base: position 858,414,290 of record NC_056732.1, on the reverse strand, counting down.
AAAGCTGCCTAGCACTGCTTTATATTGCTTAAAACATGGCAATCATGCCTCAGGTGGTGCTGCAGGGCCGCCTATGTCAGATGCACATAGTACACTCCCTATACATGTGTGAAAACAGGTAGTGTCAAGTTAGGCATCCCTTTTATTTTATGTGCAAGTCAGAGAGAGGTGTCATTTCCAGGGTTCCTACTGAGCCAGTGTATGTGCTATGCATTGCCTCTTTGCCAAGGCCAAGGCATACTGGCCACGCCTCCTTCTGCCTACTGGGGCAGGCTCAGGTTGTTCCTCCTCCGAGTCACACTGTGCTTGTGCAGGCCTTGGCAACGGTGGGGGGCTGTTTGGCCCTGCCCCATGCTTTTCCTGCTGCAGCTGTTTTTCCAGGATCATATTGTGTAGCATGGCACATACCATGACAATTTGGGTACATGTAGTTGGTGAGTACTGCAGGGCTCCACCAGATGTGTCCAGACACCAGAACCATGACTTGAGCATCCGAAACACACGCTCGATTACATTTCGTGTTTGTGCGTGTGCCTCATTATGGAGTTCTCGTTCAGGTGTGTGTGCATTTCTGATGGGTGTCATCAGCCACAGCTCCAGTGCATATCCAGCATCCCCCACTAGGTGACCGTCAGGGATGTCCCCATTGGCAAATGTCTGGTACAGCTGCGTCAGATGCCAGATATGGGAATCATGGTAGCTTCCAGGGCAGCCAGCACACACATTCATTATTATGCCCTGGGCATCGCACATGACTTGGCAGTTGATGGAGTGGAAGCCCTTGCGGTTGATGTAGACCCTACCCCGCTCACCGGTTGGTGCTTTGATGTGTATGTGCGTGCAGTCAATTGCACCCACTACCTCAGGGTATTCCGCTATTTGCTGGAAGAGACACATATTGCTTGCCAATGCCTCACGGAAATTGGGGAAATATACATGATCACCGACATGTGCTGACATGGCATTCAGGAACAGGTGCAGTACCCTGGATGCTGATGCCTGTGAAATCCCCGTCATATCACCAGTTGGTCTCTGGAAGGTACCTGTTGCTAGTATTCTTAGGCCAACACATACCTTGGTTTCCACTGGGATGGGTTCCCCTCTGTTGGTTCTGTGTGTGAGGCGTGGCCTGCACAGCTCAACAATTTGCTGCAGGAGGTCTCTGTCCACTGTATAGCGCTCCACTATCTCCAGCTCATGTAGCCCCTGGTAGGTTACCCTGGGTCTGTACACCCTTCTCCGTCTCCTCACTATGGGTTGCTCAGCAGCATTCGCAATGGCACCACCCTCAGCATCTTGCACATGTTGCCTTATAATAGCAATGGCAGCCCCTAACATTTTTTGTCTCAGTTAAGCTTTTTAAGTTTTTGCTTCTCTTTGTATACTGCAGTGTTGCAGTGTTTCTCAGTAAAACATGGGGGGATGTTGTTTGCAGAGTTTTAAGTGTGAGCTGGGCTGGGCTAGTGTACTGCCTGTGTAACTGGCTGATTCTGATTGATTTCACCTGGCAGCTGTGCTAGTTCTCCTTGGTTAACTTCCTACTACTTCTTTTCCTTCCTTTTCCCTTTCTGTTTCCACAGGGGGCAGCGACGTGCAAATAAGAGCAAACACGCCACACGAGTGCACACGCGCACAGAGGCTTAGGCAGGTGCACATCCATGCACACAGGCTTAGACAGCCTTACACAGGCTTACACGGGTGCACACACTCACACACAGGCTTACACGGGTTTACAGGCACACACACGCACGCACACAGTGTAAGCACCTTTGCAAGAAACTTTAGTGATATCCACGGCGTACACCTTTGATTTCTGGGTTTCAGTTAAGACAACTGTAGACACGCTTCTTCCACTCCTAAGTAACTCACAGCAAACACATGCCACTCTGCTCCAATAAGCTTACGCTCTTTCATACATACCCCCTCATGATGTCACCTATCTTCTACTCTACTACTCCCCTAATCCTACACTTACACTCTAGGGACATGGCTCACATGGCAGCGTAAATTGGGATTCACTATCCTTATCCTCATTTGCATAGGATTGCCTACTAATGCTTGGTTAATCTCTCAAACTGAGCTTCCCCCCTTAGCAACCACTACTCAGTAGCCATGTTGTCTTCAGCCTGCCATTCACCTGCATGGCAGAAGAATATTTTTCATAAAATGCCTATTTTTGGCTTTTTTTAAAAAAAATTTCTGTTTTTATAGCACCGCACGTTTGAGCGGCGCTGCGCTACACTTAAACATTGGAGATCGGGGAAAAAAAATATTTTTATTATTTTGCAACAGATAAAAATGCCAATGGCCTTATATTTGGCCATTGGCATGCTTCCTCAACTGGATGCATCCTTTATTTGGAGCTGTCATAGCTCCGTTTTGCTATTTGCAGAATGGTACTCTGTTACCAACGGAGTACATTTCTGCAAATAACTCTACTCTTACTCGGACAGGTAAGTGTTTCCTGTATCACAAATTTACCTCATTTGCATAGCTTTCAGCAGCAAATGAGGTAATTTACATAACATAACACTGTCTGTGCGAGAGTAGTTTTAGGAGCTCTCATGCATGCCCCTGCCGGCTGTTCCTGGATCGCTCGGCAGACATATTGGCTGTCTGGAGTCTTACTCTTCTCTTAGACTCCGTGCAAGCCTTCGTGAATCTGGCCTTATGCCTTGTACATTGTTAATTTTGTTGTTGCTGTTGGGAAAAATATCCCCCAAAGGTTTCCCTATCTATGAATAAATTCCCACTCCATGTCAAACAAAGTAGCGCTTCAAGCCTTTTACAATCAGCCGTGAAAAGTGGATGGGGATCTATATGGGTCTATGCTCAGTAATCAAATGGAACTTCCAGTAAATGGTTGAACATCAAACCCTTTCCACCAAATGTTCATTCAGAGAATGCTCATTTAATTGATGGGGAAAGTAATTAGTTGGCTACAACTTCCCCGTTTGCCCTTTCCCCACTGTAGTGCGGTCTCAGAGTTGGTATATATAGTTGAGGGGGGTGGTTCTAGCTGAGGTTGAAATATTTTGATGACACACATGGGGAACTGGTGGCCAATGAGTTACTTTCCCCGTCGATTAAATGAATGTTTGCTGAATGAACATTCGATAGATAGGGTTTGATGTTTAGCCATTCAATGGAATTCCATTCGATGGCTGAACATAAACCCAATCTGTACATTCACTTTTGGGTTATTTATGCAGACCTTTACAGACTGAGGGAACTGAAGTAACAGAAATTGCAATGGCAGACTTCAAAAGTTCTGTTTAACTAAAGTCTTATTATGAAGTTATGAATGGCTGCACTAGTCTTTTATGAAAGAAGATTCTCAAATCCTCAATTCTCTGAGAATGAAATCCCTGACAATGCCAGCATTTCCACTGAAAGGCATTGTTGCAGAATCATGCAGGCACTAGGCACCATTTCTGGATATCTCTCCCCCTCGCCCATGTAGCGTGGCCATGGAATTCATTATATTAGTTTGGTGGTGCATGCGGCGTTTACCCTATGCAAAACGTCATTGAAAACAGTCTTGCATCTCAGTTTAGGAATGTAACAGCCAAGGACAAGGACATCCTTACTATGTGAAGTAACCTATTTACTGATTATTTATTTTATTTATGTATGTTTTTTAACATTATTATCTGAGAAGTTCTAAATGGTTAATACCTATTTTCTCTGATGACACTGGGAGAAAAGCAAACCAAATGAGATAAGGGAAAAGTAATTCAACCAAATAGCTTCATGTGAAATGTAGCAAGAAAAGTTAATATAAGAGCATTCATAAAACAGACAATGAACAATTTAAATTTGAGTAACGCAAAAGGAGAGATAACAATACTAAACCAAGTTTTATCTTGTGGAAATAGTCTCAGTGTTATTGACTGTTGTGTTGACTGTGCTCAAAGATGAAAACTGAGAACAGAAAAATGATATTGAGTATCAATGCTGTTTGAGAACTTGTCATCACTCTACTTTTAATTTTATTTATTTAGCTTTTTATTCATGTTTATTACTTTTTATTTATCTTTAATTGTTTAACCAGTTAAATACAGTAGGTACAATCCCTTTTCATTATCAATGTAAGAGATCTGTCTGGTTGAGTTGGTTGCTCTTGTGAAAACCATCACCCTACAACTCTTTCATTTTATGTCAATGAACAGTTGCCCATTTGTGCCAGATTAGCACTACTTTTGGAGGGATTAAAAACAAAGGGATACCCTGCATTGCTTTGTTGACTTCCCTTCACTGGCCAGCGCTATTTAACTGCTTCCCATCTAGGCAACATCTAAGGCAGCAGTGATGGGCCAAGATGTCAGTGGGTGGACGATAAGATACCTCTTATCCTTGATACTGTTTACAGGGACGAGTTAACTCATGTTTCTTATCAAAGCAATGCCTGCAAAAGGAATGACACTGCATTGTCAGATAAACAGACGGAAATATAGCATAGCGACTCTGCTACCTTCTGCTGCCTTTACCCGTTAATCATACATATTAATTGTTTTATATATGCTGTCTATTAGTCATCAGAACTGTAACAAAAATGATTTTGCTCCTATTTTTTCTCGACAGTCTGCTCCTTAAACCCATTTGGGTATTTGTAGGTTTACTGCTCTCTGTAGTACTTTGATTCTTAATTGCTTGCATGTATAACTCCTGCCCATGATGAGTTGAATGCTTTCTTGTTCCCTTTTATAACTGCATGCTCTTGCATCCAAACAGGAAATAATTTATTCTGATCATTTCCACTGTCAATAAAGTATGCCATCAGACAATGTAGTCTAAGAGCAGATACCACTCTGCTGCCAATTAAAATCATATCATCATTTCACAATGATTGTACAGTACCATGAAAGAAAGAAATAAGGTTTGTTTTCTAATTTAATTGGTTTATCTCTTAGGAAAACTAAAAGCATAACAATAGAAAAAAAGTGATTTTACAGCTTTTATATCTCACGCACTTCAGAAGAAATACCATGCAATAAAAAGTCTACAAAGGATTTTATACAACTAGAATGAAACTGTGGCATTTATCTCTGGATTATTTAGCTTGATAGTCAAAGTTTGACTTATATAAACATCAAAATATACACTAAATAAGGAAGTAATGAATACATCGTTCTTTGGTATCTGGATTTGTTCGACACCTCTGGTCTGCTCATATAATATTATCTGTTTCGCAATTTAGGTACAGATGTGCTTCTGGTGATTTGTCTTTCCATTTTTCTTCCTTTGCTAGGGTTTATTATTTGTTTTCTTGGAAATTTTACCTTCTTCTGGTTGACTGTTTTTTGCTGTGACCTTGAAGGATATTGGAGTATAAATGACTTCCAATAGTCATAAATATGAATTCAGAGAATGTGTCACCCAAACTCACTGTCATTACTGATAGCTTCAATATTTTATAAACTATCTTTACTGCCTTGTCTTATCTACACTGGCAGCCCAGTGCCCTTTATACCTAGTGCCGTCTCTATGAATATGTTTAATTACATGGCACCTTCCATTTCTGCTCCGTGCCATCTAGAAATATGATACATTTTCACTATGAAACAAAGGTCTCTTTAATTACCCTTCTTTTGTATCTATTGCACAAACAGTATTTATACTGCTTAGTCTTAGCTTTAGTTTACTCACTACAATATTTTTCCTTGTTTGGGAAGTATTATGGCCCATTCCTTCCAAAAACTACCCAAAAAGACACTCACACACACACACACACACACACACACACACACACACACACACACACACACACACACACACACACACTGAATATACATAGATTTTAATTTCCAGTTAAAAATAAATAAAAAGGTAGATAAATATAAAACAAAAAGATGAAGGAACCAAGTCAGAGATCCACTCCAGTATATTTTATTGAGTGCTTTCATTTTAAATAGAAGTCTCTTCCTATTTGAAATGAAAGCACTCAATATAATATGCTGGAGTGGATCTCTGACTTGGTTCCTTCGTTTTTTTTTTTTTGTTTTATATTAGTCTGTATGTTGTTTTATAAAGTTTCAAGTAGATAACTAATTAAATAAATACATAATACAGTTGTCCTTAACTTTTAGGGACATCCCAAATTTTAGCTTAAAAGTTTCCTCTGTCCTACCTGCTCCATTCTACATAAAATGGGAAATTTGTGGATAGGAAATGATGGATTGCAGTCAGTAAATCCTGATAACTATTATTGTTACAGACTTATTTTATTTCTGAAAATATAGTAATACTTCTTCTTTTTCTATCAGCTTTCTAGGTTTATAAAAACATTATATAAAAAAGTATTGATAATTTGGGGTCATTTTTTCTTTTGTTTCTAATTATGGAGGTAAGGAATAAGATTGCTGGTCTGGAATTATTTCTTCTGTCACTTTTTGATGTAGAATTTCATAAAAAACTTGATTACTTTTTTTTTTTACAAAACAAAATTACTAATTATCTGTCTTTTTCATTTGTAATACACTGTATTCCAGTATCAAAACATTGCACACAGAGCTGGAGCAGACCGTGAGGTGCTGAATGAGATAGTACTGATGAGGGGAATCTCACTTAATGCTATTTTCATTAGTACAGGGCATGCTCATGGGACACTGATAGAAGCATAGGTGTGTCACACATTTAAATACTGCCACATGCCTCCAGAGAAAGAAGAATACATTCTAAAAATAATCGGCTTTCTCAGTGTAACTCTAACTACTGTCTCCTGGCTCTCCCTCTATACAATGCAAAATTCTGTAGTCTATTCTAGAAGGCTGTTCTTCTTTTTCTGACTTGATATCCGAAACAACTGGTTATGCTACCTTAAGGAGATCAGCTGCCATGGGAAAGGAAATAATTGATAACTGCGATAGTAATCCCTGGCTTCGGTGGGAAAATGGCTTTTAATACCCCTCCAAAAATAAGTAATAATTTATACTGAATACCATTTGAGGTAGGAAATTCAGAATATATTCATGTAAGGTCTTTCATAATAAGCATCCAATAGACTCGATCCCATTGCTGTTGTTTCTAACTACTATTTGTTATTAACCACAGTGAAAAACCTTTGTGGCCATCTTCTTTTATTTGAAATAAGAGGCACCCCAATTGCATACCTCTCAACTGTACAGATGTTTGCAGAATGTACAGATTTATACCTCATATTTTTGGTCTATTCCTCATAAAATTTGTGGTTTTCTGGCAAACCACTGGGATGATCTGAGGATTGAAGCCACTAAATATTGACATGCATTTGAGTTTCAGACTTCAAATCCTTCAGGAAAAGTATGTTAAGACACACCCTGTTACTCTAGCAAATTTCTAAGTTTCAAAGAGCAATATTTAAAATGTGTCCCTATTTTTGGGTCTTTGTCCCCCTCATTTTGTCAGGCTTTGTCCAGATTTCTTCCACTAAGAGGTTGGGAGGTATGTCAATCAGTATAATGTAACCAACAGCACAAACTTTATTCAATAGAACAAGCTGAAAAAAAATGACAAAGAAATTCAAATACTAACTCCTTGTACTTTCTGCAGCAAAATTAAAGGTTCTGTGGTCACAGGATAAATACTTCCATTTTATAGTTTTCTTCAAATCAGTTTCTAGCTTTAAGAAGAAAATATATTTTCTTTAAAAGGGCTGGTTAGATAAACTGGCCTTTGAACTGCACGTTGTACCAGCAGCTAAAAGATTAACTTTTAAATTAAAAAGTCACACATTCTGGTTAGAACTGATTAATTACATTCAAAATGAAATCTCATGTCATTTTTGTCTGCTAAGGTTGTAGAAACAAATTGTTCCATTAGTTAATCACAAAACTGTCAGTGTTTTATTGCCTTCAGTTTATATCAGATATGCACTGGTTCTTAGAGATCCCATGTACTGGTCCTTAAAGATTCCATGCACTGCTCCTTAGGGATAGAATGTACTGCTTGTTAAGGATCTCAGGCACAGCTCCTTAGGGATCCATTTCTTATTGTGGAGTAAGACTAGCTCCTGGCCCATTAAGAGAACATCTATATAACACTAGGTAGATACCGTAATAGTAACAAAAATAAACACCATTGGCCCTTAAAAATAAATTTATATTACTCCACTTAGAACTAGTGCCTCGGCTTAGGCAAAGGCTTTAAGCTGAGCCACTAGTTGTAAGTGAAGTAATAAAGATTTATTTTTTAGTGCCAGGGTGTTTGCTTTGCAAGAAAAAAAAAAGAAAGGAAGGAAGAATAATTTTATTTTCCTTCAGGGCTATTTGGCAGTTTTTAAGCAATTATATTTTTTGTTTTTTGTTTTTTTTTTAAAAAAGATACTTTTATAGTGTTATAGTGTCACAAGGGAAACTGTATAGGCCATCAAAGTACTTTATGGTGAAATGTAAGGTGATCAAAGAAAATGCATATCAGGCTCTGGAAAATTGATTGTAGAGTCTTTGTGAGATTCCTGAATAATGGGGTGAAGAAATTTTCCAATATTGCCATTACTGTGTGATCTTGGAGTCAGTATATTTAAGTTAGTAAGATGGTCGGGGCCATAGTCACACATGTGGGGACATATGGTGCAGGGAGTTTGCCCACTTTATGAAACTTGTGCTTGAATGTTCAAAGGTTCCTCCACTTCATTAACTCCAGTGCCCTAGACCAGCTGGTTGACATCCCCGCAAGGAGTGTAAACATCCCGGATCGGGTGCTTACCAGTATGGGGGACCACTGTAACACCCCCATTTGGAGGTCTTCCCTGGTGAGATCTGACCACAAATCAGTCTCATTCGAAGTAACTATCACACCTGCCACCCACCAACCCCTAGCAGCACCTAAACTAAAAAACTTCTCCAAAGCAGATTACAAACTCTTACAGTATGGTGTAAATATCTTCACTGCACCTCCTCCCTCAGACAGAACTGTCAGCTATGCCAAGTTCTACACCAGTGCTTTACATAAACACCTGTATAAACTGCATTGAGTTGGCCATACCTGATAGGACCAGAACAAGGTCCTCAACAAAGAGCAAACCTGCCTGATGGATAACTGCCATTAACAGGCTTTACAATAAGATGAAGAAAATGTTGTCTAAGAGTAAGAGAAAGCAAGCTCTATACTAAAAATGCTCACTCTTCAACTTAAAAAAGCAAATAAGATGTCTTGTGAAGTCATTCCAAGCAAACTAATTATACAAATTAGCTTCCTCAACTAAAGACAACCATAAGGCATTCTTTATTTACATCCGTAACCTAAGAGGAAAGGCCCAGATTTGCACCAAACTGGTAGTTAATGCTAAAACATATACTGAAGCTGTGGAAATAGCTAACCTGTTGGCCAGCAGGTTCTATGAAAACTTCAATCCCCTATACTCGCCACATGTAACCCATGACATCCCTACCACCTGTCCCATACCTTGTATCTCTAAAGAGCAGGTCATAAATACCCTCTCTAAGGCCAAAAACACAGCATCTATGGGACCTGATAGTATCCCAGACTGCATCCTATATGGACTCCAACAAGAATTAGCAACATCATTGGGTGCTCTTTTCAGTCATAGTCTAAGCACCAACATCATCCCAGGTGAATGGAAAACAGCAACTATTATTCCCTTGCACAAAAGTGATGCTTCCACTGACCCCGGGAATTATAGACCTATTAACCTGACTCGCCTTATCTGCAAGGCCATGGAACAAATCATCATGGACCTTATCAACAAAGAAATAGGTACTCTCAAAACACTTGACCCTACTCAGTTTGGATTTGTCAAAGGGAGATCATGCCTTTTAATCCTGTTGGAATTCTTTAAGACAGTCACCAAGGCCCTGGGTAAGGAGAAATCTGTGCATACAGCCTATCTAGACTTAGCCAAGGCATTTGACACTATCTCCCATTCAGGCATCATTGACAAACTCACCCAGCTAGGTATCATGGCATGGACTGACTATAAAAAAGCATTTGATAGTGTCCCACATTCATGGATAAAAGAGTGCTTAAAAATGTATAAGATACACCCTACACTGATCGACTACATTGCAGTGACCAGGAAACAGTGGCAGACCACTTTGCAATTAAGCCAGGATAAAGGACAAATTATTATTCCAGGGATAAAAATTCAAAGGGGGATATTCCAGGGTGACTCTCTGTCACCGCTGTTATTCCGTCTTGCCCTTAACCCATTAAGCTGTCTACTTAACAGCTTAGGCCATAGCTATAATTTGGCTCCTAGAAAACAGCAAAGTGTAAAGACTTCTCATCTTCTCTTTGCCGATGATTTAAAACTGTATAGCTCATCAGATGAGGAACTGAAAGCACAACTGCAAGTTGTCAAAACATTTTCAGATGATATAAGAATGTCATTTTGGTCTTGATAAATGTGCAAAAGCAACCTTTAAAGAAGGAAAACTGAAGCACCAAGAAAACATTAATTTGGGCAAAAATGTGATATAAAAGAAATTGAGCAAGAGGGAGTGTATACATATATGGGAACTGATGAAGGATCAACAAAAAAACATGAACAAATGAGAATAACACTTAGTAAGGAATACTTTAGAAGACTTAAAATTAATCCTGCAAACAGCGTTGACATATAGGAACAAAATTCAAGCTGTAAACCAATTTGCTCTTTCTGTCCTTACAGTTTTGGAGTGATTGACTGGTCCCAAAAATGTATTGGATAAATTAGACAGGAAAAAAAAAGAAGGATGCTTCATGTTCACCAAATGACTTATAAAAATCAGTGCATACCAAGATTATATATTCCCCATTCTGAAGGAGGGATGGGCCTCCTTGAAATGTGTAGATCTGCAATCATGGGACTCCACACATATCTGCTGACCTCACAAGACCCAAATGTAGTGAAGCTTTTGAAACATGTACTATGGACTTGTATTTTTCTGTACTATGTATTCATATTTTTCTGGAGCTTTTCTCCCCAGGACTCCATTGAAAACAGGCTCCTTGTGGCCCAATGGACTATCCTGGAAAACAAACTGCAAATAAATAAATAAGAGAATAAATCTAAGATGGATAATCTTAATCTAGCAGACACATATCGACATTAAGCAGGAATGGAAATCAAACCAGTAGTAGATAAAAATCAGGCAGCAACTGAATGTGTCAAAAAACAAAAGAAAGAATATAAGGTGAAGGACCAAATGAGAAGGCAAGAAAATGTGGAAAATGCATAAATATAGCTGCAAGTATAGAAAATGTCTGGAAGAACCTCATGTTGACCAGGAAAGAATACAGGAATGGTTAAGGAGAGGTGAATACAAACCAAGAGATGAAAGGTTAATATTGGTGGCCTGAGATAGTGTGCTGCATACTCATTGGTTTACATAGTCCATTGAATATGTGGGAGAAACAGACAAATGTAGGTTTTATAAAACCAAATTGAAAACAGTCACACACCTTATTGCTGGTTGTGACATACTAATGGCAAAAGGACTGTATGCTGAAAGGCATAATAATGTGGCAAGACTGTTGCACTGGGGATTGTGCAAACATTATGGTACTGAAGTGGCCAGAAAACACTGGAAACATGAGCCACAAAGTATCATAGAAAATGTTGAAGTTTACATCACATGGGATCACCCATTACCAACAGTTCAAAAGATAGATGCTAGAAAACTGGATATAGTGGTCCATGAAAAGAAGACAAAAGTAGCATTGATTATGGAATCACTATACCCAGTGACTACAGTGTCTTGCATACAGAGAGACACAAAGTCATAAAATATCAGGATCTGCAGGCAGAAACGAGAGCAATGTAGAAGAAAGATACCCAGACAGTTCCATTAGTAGGAGCAACGGGTTTTATAAAAAAATAATCTACAATCATATTTAGATATGGTACCAATACATGTAACCCAGTACGAACTGCAGAAGGAGTCATTACTGGGCGCATTGCAGTTGCTGCGAAGAGCACTTTTGGCTGACATCAAATATTGTAACAATACTAATTTCATGAACTTTAATTGTATTTTGACTTAAGAATGGGGTCCATTCCTATCATGGTATTAGAAACCCAAAATACTTGGAGAAATTAAAAAAAAAATAGGTTGTTAGATGGGTCACTAACTGGCTCACTGACAGAACCCATATAGTCAAAATAGGGGAATCCACCTCCATCAGCAGACCTGTAACCAGTGATGTTCCATAGGGATCAGTCCTGGGACCTCTACTGTTTGGAATCTATTTCTCTAAAGTACAATCAAAAACTAAAGATCTGTGTCTTTCAAAGTTTGCTGATGACTGCACACTGGGAGTGCTAACAGAATCTCCAAATGATGTCAACATCTTAGAAGAGGGTGTTACACAAATGATCGGTACCAAAGTCATGGCCTTAATCTCAGTGTAAAAAAATGTATTATCATCCCTTTCAGAAAAAGTGATGTTCCTGCTAACTACCACATCAATATTAACACCTTAAGTATGCACTCAGTGGTGAGAGACCTGGGCACACAGGTTGACAGCAACCGTACCTTCGATCACCATGTCTCAACAGTGGTAAGAAGGGTATTCTATATTGCTCATCTCATAAGTAAATGTATCACCTCCAGAAAAAAAGAAGTTATAACCTCCCTGTACTCTTCCCTCATCAGGATAGTAATTGAGTACAACATCCCTTTTGGTATGTACCTTTCCAAGCACCTGCAGCAACTGAAGAGATCACAAAGGTTCCTCACAAGGAAAATTCAAGGCCTTCACCATCTGTCCTATGTGTATCATCTGAACTCACTATCACTTTATTCTGTTTCGCACAGACTACTCAGAGGCAATCTCTGTCTTGCATACAAGGCAATCTCTGACCCTGCTCTTTGGAAATGCTGAATATCTTCAAGTCAAATGGTACACAGGTTACTCGCTCTAAAGACCTTAACCTGATATGTGACATTAATAGAACCTGCTGGAGGGACATATTTGTTTCCCAGAGCTTACAACATCTTTGGAACAGATTCCCACTTCATGTCAAACAGAACACCTCATTGGCCCTCTTCAAATGTAGTCTGGGTGATTGGATGGGTAATCATAAATTCACCTCAGGAGTTCTACCTGTGTCCCTCTTGGACAGGGGCAATAGGTGCTGATCATGGAAATAAGGGGAGAATTGGCTAGACTTGTAAGGGCCCTAGGACCATTAGCCTAGTAAATTCCTATGATGCTATGATCCTATGTGCTTAGTCTGATTACTCTATTTTTTAGTAACTTTAGCAGAGTATAATAGAATTCAAACTTACTGGTTTTTGTTAATGTGCTGCAATCCATCACGATACTAAGTAACATGCTAAATTGACAATACCATGAGGCACAAAGAACAATGAATCAGCATATTAACAGAATGCACCACAAAAATAACATGCCACTATTCTTTCCCATATCACAGTTCATTGTTAAACTCAAAAATTATATGAAATATTTTTTTTCTGATTAACAAGTATTAGGAACATAGCGACATAGAAACATAGGAATAATAGTAGGCATGTGATCTCAAGGACCAAAAATGCCTAGCCATATTCATCTTTAAAAAAACAAACTTAATATTTCTTGCTGCCTTTATCAACCATTTAATAGTGCTTACCTCCCAAATTGAGCAGAGCCTTACATTACATGCCAGGTCTAAATTTGTGTCTTCTCATCCAGTCATCAAGATTAGCCTTAAATGTAGCTAATGTGGTACTTTGTTTAGCCTGTAATGGCTACTTATTCCATAGGCAGGGAATATGCTATGTTAGGAATCGATTCTTCTGGTGAATTTTGTTCATATTTTGGTGTAGATTTACATCTCTAGTATGAGTGCTCATATATGCACTAGATTTGTAAAGAAACAGGGAAAAGACAGATGCAGATCACCTAAGAGCATCCAGATTGATGAGTGAAGGCCTTTAAATTTATTGGTTAGAAATATTTGGGGCATTTCTGGTTAAGTAATAAACTAGGATTTATACACACTAAAAGCCAAAATGTTTTTCTTAATATTGATTTCTCAGAAAGTCAAACTGCATATGGTTGAGACCTTATGATCAGCTTTCCAAAAAGATAAAAGCAGAAAACTGCCAAATTCTGTGTCTTTGCAATGTAGTAAGCCACACCCCTGCACCCCCCAATCCACCTACACATTATATTTACCAAGTCTGAGCTCAGACTACAGAGGAAAAAAGGGCAAGTTCCGTGATCCCCACTGTACTGTGATCACAGAACAAATGCTTCAGCTTTTCAAAAAGTCAATCATATGGTCTCAACAATATGCAGTTTGAGGTTCTGAAAAGCTGATGTTATCACATAGACCCATTCAGTGATGGTTCTGATAAGGGGGGAATACAGGGGTAGCATAACTTATTTGGCTCTTGAAGATATTCTCTTTGTAATTAAAAGGACAAGAAAGAAGGATTTCCTGGCAGTGGTGAAAATATTATGACTGAGTGAGATAGAGTTGTCCAAATAAGTACCCAGGTCTCATATGAGTTTCATTATCTGAAGGGGGAGTACCATATATGAGGTGGGAGTAATTTTTTTCTGACTGCTGCTAGTCTGCAGTTTTTTTTTTAATTTAATTTTAGACTATTTTGAGCACACCAAATGTGTATATTCCCATCCTTGCTGGAGTTGTTTAGTGTCTGTGGATGGGAAAATAACAGTGCCTAACTTGTAGCCCTCAGCAGTCTTGGCCAACTATACTTCTGGGATATTGCCTTGGATGTCTGCAAAATAAGTACCAGAAAGGATGGGTCAAGAAAGGAACCTTGTGGAATTCCATCCATTACAATTTTAGATTCAGAGTGCGCCAGCAACTTCCACAACTAGGGATCTATTCAGCAGGCAATTTATAATCCTGCAGACAGTGTATGGGTTTAAATTAAATCCTGGACAGCAGGAACTTAATTAACAACTTGGCTTCCTGAGATTTTCTAACCCTGAAATATATTTGCTTCCTGATTTTCTCCAAAATCCTCTATTGAAAACACACTTTATTAGATGTACTGTATCTATTAAATGATGTGAGTTAAAAAAATGTAAAATGTGATAGCTCTTTGGTAAACAACAGGGTATACACTGGTGTTGATATCAAAGGTCTGTCTGTAGATACTGATTGTATGCTGCAGATTTATGAAACAATGCATTTTGCTTGCCAAAAATTCTAGTGATATAGTCAAAGGTAATATATATGTTAGATGAAATCAAGGTATCATTAGCAGAATTATTTAATTTTTCAAGAGCTTTCCAGTGATGTATGACAACAGGGGACAGCATAATGATGTTTATTGACAGTGACTAATCTATGCAAATTATGCATAATATTTTTACAAGATTTCAAAATAATATCAAACTATAAAGGCATTTGTGTAAATTGGCAAGTATCTTTGGTAACATTGTGTGCGTTAATGTTTTGTATAATACGGCACTATTTCTTTACTTATTAGTCAAATGGTTTAATAATTGATGCTCAAGACTCAGAATGCCAAGTAGAGTAGTAATTGCAAACCTATGATGTAAAAATCGGCATGCTGACTACCAGCATACCCAAAAACCACACTAAAGTCTGAAACTCCCTACTGCTCTAGACTTAAGATCGAGTGCAAACATGGGTCTGGAAGGAGAGCAAGTTCTGCCATTTGGTAAAGTCAGTATTCAACATTCTGATTGTCAGAGTGGAGGGTTCCCACAACTCAGCTCTATCTTTTGAGTCTCAAGCATGTAATTGCAAACCAGTCCACATAGCTTTTATGAAACTAATACAGTTATGCAAATATAGGTAACAGCCAAACTACATTAACAAAAAAAGCATTATCACAGAATGCCTTTATATTATCCATCATGCTTTTAAGTATTTTTTTAATAATACCACCTGCTTTAACACACCACCCCCAACATTAGAGTATCACACTCTAGTTTCATTATTAATGTAAACTTGGAAATTATCATATATTCATAACTCTTTGCAAATACTGCTTAATAGCTCGTTTTCTGTATATCTCACATTGATCATTCCACTGTGTGCAGTTAGCAAATCATGTTAGGTTGCAAATGCCACCTTGTTGCCTTAATTTTATGTATGTACTTTTAAAAGGTATTCAGAGATAAGACTTTGATAACCAAGGCAAGTATACTTGTTTCGGGTGTATAGGGAAGTCTCCTGTAAAGATGACTACATTCTTAGAGGATACACAGGTAATCTGCTTTTTGATGATTATACACTTTTAGGAAGGCTTGTCTAATTTTTCAGTAAGTTCAACATGGGGAATTTCATCAAAAGCCTTGTGTATGTTAAGATAAGCAGTATGCACAGAGTGACCACTGTCAGGAACTGCTCATCAAAATAAATAAATAAATGAATACATAAATAAAAAAAATACCATCTGAGTGGGGTCTTGTTTGGATAAGTTGCATGTATCTGTATAAATGAGTTCTGCTATGATAAATTCCATGGCTTTGCATATATGGCTGGTGAAGCTAATGGACAGATAATTATCTGAGTCTGTAAGGGGCCACCCTTGTGTAATGGATTCACAGTAGCTGTTCTTTAGACATCAGGCACCAACCCTATAGACAGGTTAGAACTGAAAGCTTAAGAAGAGGCTTAGATGGTATATATCTGCACTGATGAGAATGCAAATCATTATGTTGTCTCGTCCCACAGAGACATTATC
Organism: Protopterus annectens; assembly: GCF_019279795.1. Taxonomy (NCBI): domain Eukaryota; kingdom Metazoa; phylum Chordata; order Ceratodontiformes; family Protopteridae; genus Protopterus; species Protopterus annectens. Next base: position 858,397,671 of record NC_056732.1, on the reverse strand, counting down.
TTGGGCTTTTGGCTGAGACTTCTAAGAACTGTTACAAGGTGGTTTCTGGGGAAACTAAATTTTAAGGGATCGTGAGAGGGGCAATGTTGATTGATTTGGAAAGGTTAGCACTAAATTTGCCTGTTAATATATCCACGAGATCAAAGTATTTGACATTATTATTGATATACTCAGTGCACCGATGGACATTGTTCTTTAATTTTCTGGCATAGCTGAAGAAACAGAAAGATTTGTAGCTTCCTTCTATGTCTGTGGAAACCTTAAGCTTGTATTTACTTCCTGGTATGTTTCAGTGTGGTACTGACATAGTGGGGTCGGAATTTCTACCAGCTTTTTATCTTTTTTCCTTTTTTTCTTATAGAATGTATTTTTATGGGAGTTCCACTAGAGAGGTTTAGTCCTGAATTTACCTTACTGTCATGGCAAATGGGTACTGACTTGTCTATGCAGCTGCTTAGTTTTTAGTAAAAGTGGGAGGTAACCACCGCAGTCCTCTGAGTTTTGTCTACTTGCAAGGGATTGTTGGAATTTTGCACGTCTGTTACAATATGCATTAGAGTTGTCCTAGAGAAGTCCCAGTAGATGTTCTCATTTGTTGATTAGTTATTGTAAATATGGCTGAAAGAGAAGGTGACCAATTTGTGGAAATGTTTAACCAGGGATTAGTAGATGCGGAGTGAAGTTCAGTTGAGGACAATGTTGGTAAGGACCATTCAAGGATGGTTGAGCCTTAAATGGGTAATTTTACAATTTACCCAAGTGCATTAGTATTAACAAACCCCGGGATTCATGAAGCTTGCGCCAGGCGCAGGCGTAGCGTAGACGGAATAACCCCAAATATGGCCGTCAAGTGATTCAGGTACGATCCAATTCCACGTGCACTACCGGCGTACTCCAGAATTGCGCAGCCCTCAGCATAGGTATGCTAATCACCCCATGCACAGTGTCGCACCATGCAAATGAAGGCATATAGCGATTCGTGAAGTGGTGCAGGCGTAGTGTAAGCCCACGGAAATGTAAACCAAAAAACACGGTTTACATTTTCCCAAACAGAACATCGGAGCTATGGAAGCAGACCAGACTCATGTATTACAAAGTTAACATATGCCAATGGCTAAATACACAGCCAATGGCATAAGAAAAGATGCACACCACCTAAAAAACAACACTTAATGTCATGTCCACAGTAACGCACAGTACAACCGCAGAGCATGTGTGCGCAAAAAGGAACACAAAGAAAATATATACAAATGTCATAAAATCGCAACGTAATACAAATCAGGATTTCACCATAATACGCAATGGTAGGCATGGTACACCACAACCAAGGTGCAAGGGTTGCTAAGGGCCTGCGACAGTGTTCGGCGCGGTAACTATGAATTAGTAGTCAATGCCATGCAAATGAGGCAGGTAATACTGAATCGCAAACGTCCCGCCGGATGAAGGATGTACCATAAGGCGCAGTGCTATAACACCGAGGAGTGGCTCAGAGGAGATACATGACATCAGCAGAGGGGTGTGCCACTGTAGCAGTAAGCACATAGGAGCAATGCAAATCTGGCCTGGCCATTGCTAAGCAAAGCTGCAGGACAGGGTTGGGGAGGAAGGTATAGAAACGTTTAGCTGAGAGCACATATGGTGCCTGAAAGCACATGTGTATGGGGATGAAAACATGCCCAAAACCCAGTAAGCAGATGTATGCGCCGCAAACAATAGCACAAACAGGAAAGTCAGGGGAAGAAAAGAAGGAAATGCCGAAGTAGGGTAATTGGAGTACTACTGAGCAATTAACACCAATCATCTCATGGCAGCCAATCGACGGCAGCTGACAAGTCTGCTTGCAGAAACCTGCAAAACAGGATAGGAGAGGCATTGGATTGCAAAGAAAGGAGGGGAGGCATTGGATTGCAAAAATAGGAGATCTGTCATAGCAGAGCAAAGCAAACCTACAGTAGACTGGCAATAGAACACATTATGCAAGATAAGCCAGGTCTAGGAAAGTACAAATGAAAGCAGGCTGCTGGATGCATGCCAGAAAATGGTAGGTGAAACATGCAGAAATGTAAAGGGAAGGTCAAGAGGTAATCCACGGCAGCCAAATGTAATTCGACACCAAAGGCACCACAATAGTAGTTCCGGTAGTAAAATACATAAGATACCCTGTAGCTATGATCGTACATACACACCCTATGACATCATCGGTGTTCACAGCACAATAGTATAAAGTGTGAAGCACCCTACAGACACCTGTGTATTCCAAAACACTGCACCATAGGTGTAAACACACGGGGAACTTTTAAAATGTGCATGTTGGGAGCTGCCATAGCTGTGATTCAACAGCATGTGTTAGAGACTGACAGTGTTGTGGAGGATAATGCTGACAACCACCGCAGGCCCTGGAGGAGGAGAAGAGTGTTCAGACCAAGGGTAACCTACCAGGGGCTACATGATCTGGAAATAGTAGAGAGTTACAGGGTGGACAGGAACATCTTACAGCAAATAGTGGAGCTATGCCGGCCATGCCTGAGAACCAGAAACAACAGAGGGGAACCCATCCCAGTGGACACGAAGGTATGTGTAAGCTTGCGAATACTAGCCACAGGTACCTTTCAAAGGCCAACTGGAGATATAATGAGGATCTCACAGGCATCAGCATCCAGGGTACTACACCAGTTCCTGGATGCCATGTTACCATATGACAATGAGCATATATACTTCCCCCGAACTCAGGAGGAGTTGGCCAGCAATATGCGTCACTTCCACTGTGTGGCACACTACCCAGAGGTACTGGGTGCGATAGACTGCACGCACATACATAGCAAGTCACCACCTGGTTTGCATGGTAGGTGCTACATAAACCACAAGGGATTCCACTCCATCAACTGCCAGGTTGTGTGCAATGCCCAGGGCATTATCATGGATGTGTGTGCTGGCAGCCCTGGAAGCTACCATGACTCCCATATCTGGCATGCCTCACAGCTGTATCAGGTATTTGTCAGGGGGGACATCCCACATGGCCACCTTGTGGGGGATGCTGGCTATGCACTGGAGCCATGGATGATGACTCCCATCAGAAATGCACACACACCCATGCAAGAACGCCATAATGAGGCACACGCACAAACCAGAATCATCATAGAGCGTGTGTTTGGGATGCTGAAATCATGGTTCCGGTGCTTGAACACATCTGCTGGAGCCTTGCAGTACTCTCCAGGCACATGTGCCCACATCTTCATAGTATGTGCCATGCTGCATAATATGATCCTGCGGAAACAGCTGCAGCAGGGACAAAATGGTGAAGGTCCTCATAGCCCACCACAATTGTCAAGGCCATCACAGGCACAGAGGGATTCAGACCACGAACACACTGTGCCAGCCCCAGTAGGCAGATGGAGGTGTGCCCAATATGCCTACACCTTGGCAAAGAGGGAACGTATAGCACATACTCTGACAGTGTAGGCCCCTACGGACAGGCACACCTCTCCACCTGCACAAACAGTAAAACGAATGGCACACAAACACGATCACCTGTAAATTGTAATGTATGGGTGGCCCACTGTGTGAATCCTACATAGGCAGCCCTCAAACATTGTACAGACAACAGCTATTGGAACACGGAATGTCAACACCTGAACAGTACATGCGCCTATCAGCATATGTTGGTGCTGTGTGTATAGGTTCCCAGGTACATCAGTAGGTACACTCCCGATTGTCAGAGGCCATACACCAAATGGGGCAAACAGTGTCTGCTGTCGCCACACCATCGAGTAACCAACTGTCGCTTAGTGGAGCAGAGGCAATCGCGGGAGCACATGTGTGTAAGCACTGTTCTGCACACACTCCGCACGGATTCCCTGCTGCGTTAATGAGGGGCTCCACATAATGTAATCATGCATGTTGTGTCAAGGCATGGGGTGTACCCATGACAGCTATTCGTCACCCCAGCATGCTCCACCTACGGTTGTTTGAAGGTGTAGCACAGTATCGTGTGTGGCTCACTGTGATATACATACCCAGTGATGGAGCACATCCAGTAAACATCACATGGACATACCATTAACTGGACTCATCAATATGTAAACTAACTGAGTTACCCATGTGAGTGCAGTATGGAGTAACAGCTGTAGTATACTCCACATACAATACGACATAACACGTGTACAAATCCCAGATGTCCAAGTGTTAAATGCAGTGAATGTTGTGCATGTTCCCGGTCCCATGTCCTGCAAGGGATGTAACGTAATCCCGAAGGCACGAGTAATGCATGTCGGATGCAGGTCATCAGATCATGTTTAGCACACATTAGCGGGAATATGCGTTGCCCACTGCTGGTAAGCAACATTTAAATATGACTATATGGATATGCACGAAACAGGGCTAAGCTTCTCCGAATATCGCGCAGATCATGGTCAATGATGTCCAGAACAGGTGAAACCAGCATTATTCACCCCTGTACTTATAGCACCTGCTCTGAAGGGTAAAACGACCACTGCCAGGAGTAGAACACGCAATCATGTATACAATCACCTAACACTATTGCTAGACAAGATGTACCTATGGTAGGGTTGCCACCTCTTCAAATGACCAATGTGGGACATACGTCAGATGTCTGCAGGCCAACACATACACCCGGCTAGTACGAAAATCAGAACTTCACTGTTTTGCCTAGATAAAAGCTTATTCTTGTAATGTTTTAGTTACTTATTCTGTTTCTTATAACATATAGGTGGTTCAGATACAGAATAACTGTTTTATGCAACTATTACATAAACTATAGGAAATAAGTTTGTCCTAAAATCGCAGGACATTTGCCATGTTTACAAATATTTTGCAGAACACAACTGCCCAAAGAGGGACTGTCCCCCGCAAAGTGGGACAGGTGGTAACCCTAACCTATGGCAGGTGTGTAATGTGACAGGTACAGACACAAACGTGCGGAGTCCAGGAAACAGTATACACCGACAAGTACACAATGAAAGGTGTAGCTTGCCTGTCACTTTCCCTGTCAGATATATATATATATATATATATATATATATATATATATATATATATATATATATATATGTATACACATATATACATATATATAATACAGATAGAAAGGGCAATAGAGTGATATATGTTGATATATACGGATTCACCAATATCTGCTAATATATAGATAGGTCAATGACATTCATAACACCTTGGAGGTACAAATAAATAGGATACCGCCAACTATGGAATGCGTCACATACCGACACGTGTAACCACGAGGCTGAAAGAACCACAAGTAATTGTATGATGATATGAAGGGACATTTAGTTACCGCTGCCGGTGTTGCGGTCCACATAGGTACTATGTTCAACTGTGTTTGTGAGTGCCGTAGTCTGTGTATGTGTGTATTGAGGGTGCAGTGTGCGTTACCTTGTGACTGTAATGTGTGTGTGTCTGCATCGTGTGTCTGTTAGTGCCAACTTGGAGGTAGATCATTACTGTAGGTGTGGGTATAGCTAGCCGTAGGCATACGGTTACCACCTGTCCCACATTAGGAGGAACAGCCCCTCCCTTGGCAGGTGTGTCCTGACATAAAACATTACAAAGGGCAACTGTCTGAGATTGTAGGACATTATTATGTCCCATATATTTTGTAATAGTTGCATGAAATAGTTATGCCTGTATGTAAGAAACGTAAATGTTACATGCAATATGATAAGTAGCCAAAGTCCCACAACAATAGGTATGTATTGAGGATAAAAGTATGTGCTATCCTGTGTACTGACCGTGGCTATGTGTCGGCCTGTAAACATTGCTGTGTGCCCCACAAGTGTCCAACAATGGCCATATGAAAAGGTGGCAACTCATGGCAAAGAGGTTTTGTCACCAACACAACTGCAATGACTGCAAATATCTGGGACAGAAATACACGGGATAGCTGTCATTTAGAAATATCCCTTTACATATCGCTGCAATTCCGGAGGTATGGAAGTATCAACCTCACCTGCATACTATATAGAAACCAATTAACAACGGCCCAATGTAAAATCCCGTAACATAAGTCTACTAACTGATAGCTCCCTAATTTGGGAAGGAGCCCACACACATATATATGGAATATGTAGAAATGCAAGCCCCACAAACCTGTATATGCTACGTACACCCACCAACATCCCCCACACTAGAAACTATAGCAATACAGACTGTAATTACAGCACAAACATCCAGTCAGTCAATTACATCTGCAGAACCATTAACATACCTTGTGAGAGACACAATTAAATGTGCCATGCAAAATTGTAGCCATTGTATAATGGAACAAACGGCGATGTTACAGGATTTGTTTGCAATAGTCCGTTATCAGAAGGTTGGGATGACAGGTACACCCACATGTTGAACCACATACTCTAGCCGTCACACACAATCCACAGGGGACATGAATCCAAACTATGCTTGTCTCTACACATAGCAGTTGCAATTACACACAACAAAACACAATACAGGCCGTCTCCCCAAAGGTAGGGCAAATGGGCAACGCCCTAGTGGAGAATTCAATTATACCCCACTGTTGCCGCGTAATTGGTGAATGGAGTAGCTGCACAGCTGATGTGCAAGTAATTAGTCACTCAGGAACACCAATTGGCAGCAGGAAACCACATGTTGCAGGTATCAACGTATATAAGGATGACTTGCCAGATATTCAAACCGTATGCTCATACCATATAACTGTTTAAACAGTGTAAGAGAGACGAAAGTCTGGAACGATAACAAGGTATGTAGAACACTCGATGTAAGTGTACGTATAGCATGTTTTGTATTAATTATGTTAGTGTATGTATAGCCTGGTTTGCATTAATTAAAAGTGTCCGCAATGCATAAAGTGGGAAAAGGTATTTATGTAGTGATGCCTTGCTGAGCATACTAACGCTTGTAGAAATTGTGCATCCAGCAGTGGGCCACAAGGTAAACATCACAGACACCACACGGGATGCTACATGAGGGCTTTAAACAGAACAATTCCATACCACCTGCCGTCAGTGATAGGGTATGTACAACAAGTATGTGCCATAGCAGGGGATAGTATATGTTGATATACTGTCACAGTAGGCATGTATATGGGCATATAACGACAATGACATGTCTAAGGTGGTCCCACTGTGCAAGTATGCTTTGCATTATGGGATACTATGTAAAATATGTGTAATGTATAGTATTGTAGGTAGATATGTCAGATATGCTACACAGCATAACAGGCATATCATGCATAGCAAAGGTATCGTCTATTGGCATGTACAATAACAGCATACATATGGCTTGTAGTCATGGGACATTGTAATAGCATGGTAGCTAATGTAAATGGAAGGGCTACCAAGTAACCATGCACAAAGGACATGTAATAGCTTCACAGGTTCATAGTGGGGTACTATGCAGTCTGGCAAGTCTAAGTGTAAGCACAACTACAGTGTTCATACCAGTGGCACCTCTCTAGGGTAGTGTCCTGTGAACAGCAGAGCCATGTGTTACCTGCACCTCTGCACAGTACAGCCACTGCAGTGATCCCTGGCGTACATGTGTCTCCCATCCACCAAGTGAGGTATCACATGAACAGTCCTACTGAGTGTCCCTGCGTGATGTACATAGGAATCATGTTCCAAAGCAGGGTGAGTGTACGGTTTTGGAATGTAACCCTCAAGCACATCCCACTCATTGTTGCGTGTGTGCACATATCCATGAGCATGTTGCTCACAGTGGCTTTTGCTTATGTCGCATATGTGGAGTATATCCATTAATATTGTTGTGGACATGGGCCCTGTTTGTTCAGCAGAGGTCACCCCTGAGTATGTAGTATGCAAATGTGTACAGGCATGGAGTCCATAGTTCAGCTGCATACTTTAACTGTCGGAGCTCAATAAACTTCATGGCATGTTAATGTTGTGGTATGTAAAGCTGTAGCTGTTGTTTAAGGTACACCCTAAATGGGGTGTTGTACCCTTGAATGTGTGTAGAAGTCTGGAGTTCAGAGGTACAATGGGTGCCTATGTACCAGTTACACACCCAGTACAGATAAGTGTGGCCAAATAGAAGGATATCCACGCCACAGTGGCAATATGGTAATCACAGGAGTAGGTGCGACATACGTGTGTACTATGAACATGTACAATGTGACATGTATGTAGGGGACTACCACCTATGTGATAGTCAGTGGGTGAATGATGTAATGCAAAGGTGATGTTCATGCACCTTGTGTCATGCAGCTTGAGTCCAAGATATTCATATCAGGTATCCGTCACAGTGACACCCATATGGATGGAGTCAGTATCAGCTGGTGGATCAATCATGGTGCTTTGTATGCAATGGTTTGTAAAGCTACACAGGGAAAGTCCCTCTGTGCTAGCCTGTACCTCAGGGAGGCATAAACCGAACATGAGGGGCCCTTTGACTGAGGACTGTGGTATGCTAAGTGTAACTGAAATGCAGTAGGTACTATGGTATGCTACCCTCATTGTGTGTGTTCTGTCCATGAGCCACGTTGCATAGCATCCTGAGACATAGGGTACGATGTACAGGTGGATGTGTATGTTGTCAATACCAGAATGGAGAACGGTGCTGAAAGGCAATGAGAGGACAATGTAGGCTGTGTGGACCCCCGTACCATCATCAAATACCCTGGTAAATGTATGCAAGGAGTCCACTAGGTGTAGGAGCCATGCTCTGGCTCTAACAAGTCCAACCCGGGTGGCATCAAAGGACCGGAGCCCACCAATGTCTCTGTGAATGACGTCCATGATGATGTGCCCCATAGCCGTGCAGAACAGTCCAGTCAGGTGTGTAGGGCAATAGTCCCACTCGTGCATTGTGGCGCCACCTGTGTGGAGTGTGATAACTGTTGTTGTGTGCCATTCAGGGGCCACAATGTCTGATACAAGGCTATTACTGAATATGGTGGCCTAGTGGGGAGACATATCGTTCAGAGATTTGTGGACATCACAGCCTGGGATTTTGGAAGGTGACATGGGGCCAGTGTCCCAGGACATATAGAGTGCAGGTCAGTACTGTGTAGGTGTGACCGCAGGGACACCGCAATATTCCTGCATGGATTGTGGCCCTGTAGTGAGTGAGAAGATGTAATGTTAGCATTGAATCCATCCGCCAGCATGTTGCCAACATCACCTGGTTCTGTAATGTTCCTGAGTGACTGTTGTATGTGAGAGCAGATGTGGGTATTGCCATTGACTACTGACATACCACCATAATGCCTTGTGGTACACACCAGAATGTGTCACAGTAATGTTTACGTAGCTAGTTTTGGAGTATGTGATGAGGGATCCCGTGGCCCTACCAAGGCTGACCAGTGAGCTACCCCACCCATGGGATTGTACACCACTGTGCAACAGCCTCCACCTGTTGTTGTAAATTATGTCGATGGAACTTGGCCCCCAGAGTGGCATCTGTTATTTGGTGGGTACCATCATGGCTCTATGTGGAAAAGCATGATCCATGCAGTCATGTACGTGTTAATGAAGTGCACTGGGGTATGTTCAGTGTTTGTATGTGCATTGTCCATCTGCACAGGTGTCATGATGTTAACTACCGCTGTCATAAGACATCTGTAGTAGGTGTTGTAGTACTCATGTACAGTATATGCTGTGAAGGGTGTGGTGCCGGGATGTGGCTAACAAGGGTGATTAGCATATGTTCGGAATCCACCAATGAGGGGATAACCCCAGGTGTGGAACACCAGTCACATGTTGTTAGTGTTCATGTCAAGGATAATGTTGGTCTTGGAGGTGGTGTGTATGTGTTGATCCAGCCGAGTGGAGGTTATGACTCACGGACAGCGTTGGCCTAATGTGTCGGTACATGAGTGGCTATCCCAGTTAAGTGAGGGGTAGTGTCAGTCTCACATCAGTAGTAGCTGTCTGAGCCCTACTGTACAGTACACCAACAAATGAGGTCTGGTAACCGTGGGGTATGTTGTTGAATCTGTAGCTTGTTACAATGTGTATAGCGGTTCTGGACACAGTTAGTTGCACATGGAGCACCTCTGCTGCATTGTGCTAAGTAACTAGCCAGGATGTGTGTACAACATAGTGGAATATGGGAACACCACAGCTGTGGGTGTGCCGGTCCAGGTACGTGCCTGAAAGGTATGGTCTGTCTATACCCTGTCATTGCAGGTGTGCTCTGCAGAGCCTAGAGGCAGGTCCCAGTCACTGCAGAGATATTGAAGTGGTGCATTATAAGATGTGCCTTGCCTGCGTGCATCACAGAGGAAGATGTCCAGCATTGCATCACATGACCCCATGTTTTGCTTGCCAGTTCCGGTTCTGGTGGTGACTATTATTGGAAACTGTGCAAGACAGGCAGTATAGAAGCAGCAAGAGCCTTACATGTGATCTGTACTCCCAGGGCTGACAGGTGCAGGTCATCTGTGCCAAAGCATCGTGTTGTTTGACCAGGTCAGTCAAAGCGGACAGATACCAGATGCCTGTGGAATGACAGCAGAAGTATAGGCAAATGTTGATGTGACACAGTCAGTCATTGTACAGTGGTATCAGGTCCGGATGAATGCATAATGCTCCCCAGGGCTTGGCCCACACCTTCAGGGCTACAAGACTGGTGAGCTATTGCATGTCCCTGCACACATAGTCTGTGAAGTTGCATCTCAGAGCAGTCATACTAACATGCAGAATGGCAGTCACATCGTACCTGGTGAGGTGTGGCATGGGTGCATAGGTTATGTTGCAGAACCAGTTACACGACAGCAAGATGTAAGTGACTATCGCCTTGTGTAGCCTGCTGAGTGGAACAGCAGTGTGACCTCCTACAGAGTCACCTATGACTGGTGTGTTGTGTATGTTATAACACCCTATTGGCTGTATGTGATGGGCACACATGAGTCTGTGGGCTATAAGTTGGTGTTGGTGTGTTTGGTGATGGGGGCTGCCTTTGGTGCCTACACAGAGTATGGAGAGGTACTGCACAAGTTGTCCTCATATGTGTGGCCTGTGGTGGAGATCATGTGAGACTATGTGATGAGTGGGGTGTGTTGTGAATGTTACACATCCCCATATGACTGTCAGGTGCAGTCAGGGTTGGTGACAGCATTACCCCCAGCAGGGCTGCATATGTGCATCCCCCACAGGCTGTAGTGTCGTATGTTGGGAGGTGAGCATTGAGACTGTGTACATGAGACAATTGCGCTATTGCCACATGTATGACATATCCATCATATAGACAAGCAATAGCACTGGTAGGTGACAGTTGGACATGCCTGTATATACAACCATGTCTCACAGGATATGTGAGTTACGTGTGTACAACAGCTGTTGTACTGTAAGCAAGCTGGAAATGTGAGGACAGACAGTGTACCTGTGAGAAATGGTGTGGAATGGGTGCTATATTAATCAGTAGCTCATGACATTCTCACAAGTTCTGAATAAGTGCTGATCATGAACATACAATACAAATAGGGTGTTGGATAATATCAACCCACAAGTGGTGACGACAGTCATAATTGGTGGCACCGCACTATAACCCTGCTGAGTATGGTCTGCATGTCCATGAACCATTATCAACGGTAGCAGTACAGATGTACAAGACAGTATGGATGTTTGATTACAAATACCTTTGTATGTCACAGGAGTGTTCTACCAGTGGCCTGTTGACAGACTCACAACTACAAAAGGTGCCAGAGTGACATGTGCATAACACATCAGTGCAAGCTACAGTAAAACAGGGTTAATGTGTTGTACTCCACCCTCATTGTAGCCCATACCACACAGACAAATGTCAGGCATCTGTGTATGTAAGGATGTGAATGGCCATGACCTATGAGCAATAACTGTCTCAGTGTTGTGAACAACATACAGAATGGGCTGTGTGGGTGAGGTGTGTGACATATGTGCACATTCTGATGGGTGATATCAGCATTGTCACTGCTAGGTGAACATCCCTGTACCCATTAACTACCACCTAGGCTGTGGCCAACATTATGGACACTGTGTAAGGGATGGTGCTGTGCAGTACACCTCCCTGACTTGGTGATGTCTCCAGGCCCCTTATATAGTCATACAAGGTACCCATGTCATGACAGGGTGCCATCCATGAGCACGGAGAGATGGGCAATACCAGCCTTCACAATCCTCACCTCCACTATGCAGCATGCTGTCTACCTTGCATAAAGACATTTGCTACACTATGATGTTGGATATGCTACATGTCCATATCCTGATCTGAAAGACATACTTCATGGACAGCCTCCATCCTAATACTAGGATCACCACATGCTAGACAGATCCCTGTGCCATACATGTGACATACTCCCGCCATACCATGCAACCCTGTCCATCAAAGCTGCACATGTCATCCCTGTCATACATGGTGTGATGGCCACATGGTAGATGTAGTATCACCTGTCTGGATCAGTAATGTGGCACTGATGCACCTTGCGGTGGCATAATGGCTGTCGGATACAGCTAGGAAACCTTGCCCGTACATGCTATAGTTGATAACCATCCCTGCGAATGACGTCCGACTAGCCATTGTCCCATGTCTATCACATGTGCAACACAGGCGATCCGTGGCAGGATGTTGAACAGCTGTACAGTGCTGTTTAGATGTATATGGCAAAACACATGCATGTACACGTTTCCATGCATATGTGTGCATTGTCACTGCTCAAGTTCATTAAGGCTGTGTCTGTGTTGATATGTGACATATACACAGCATCAAGGTCAACAGCATTACCGTGGACACATCCAGGCATGTGCAGATAGATAAGAACACCAGTGCAGGCAAACAGACATGCCCACATCAAGACAGCATTCACATGGAGTATGAACACTGTAATGAGGTGACACACATATATGGTGATGATATCCAATGCATAACGGGTGTTACATGTGTGTGACACAAACATGCCAGTCGTGTCAGTGTCATGATGATTTGCAAAGATAACTGTGCAGATGTACTAGATGTCATAGAAATGTATGTGCAGTAGTATATCTGTACATCTCTGAAACTGTGACCTGTCACCATCATTATGTCTTACAGATAATGCCTCGTATACGCCTTCCAGCGTACAGCCACCAGGAGGATGATGTCCTCATCCCATACCTCCATGAGAACTATGAAGTGTTGTTCAGCCATGTGCCACAGCATGCCCAGCAGCGGGACGACCTGTGGCAGGATCTTCGCAGGAGGGTGAACGATGTGGGTGGCCATAACTGCACATACCAGCAGGTGCGCAGACACTGCACGAACTTGAAACGACATGCAAAACAGAATGCCACTGCAATCGCCAGGGAACAAGGTGGAACAGGTGGTGGGCCACCAAACCAGCCCCCACTCACACACACTGAGGAGCTACTGGCCAGTCTGGGGACACCCTCAGAACAGCATCCACAAACATTAGCTGCCATTGTGGAGGTGGGTGTCTCCCAACCAATGAGCCTGGAGTTTCCTGGTAAGTCAGTACTGCACATATGGCTGCTATATCCCATTTACATGCATGTGCCACTGTACATTATGTAATGTAGCAACATATGCATGGTATGTGGACACACATGCTGCATACTACAGTATGCTACCCTGTGTATGCACACATGTGCATACTATATGCTATTGTACAGGCGAATGTGTTAACATGCACAGTGCACCCTGTGGCTGTCATACAGTCATGGATAATGTTCATACTGCTGTGTCACCCCTATACAGGTACCTCTGCCGTGCCGCACAGACATGAGTCTGTTGCAGGTGAGACTGTCATCAGTATCAGGCATGTTAAAGCATAGATCTATTTGCCATGTGGCCAGTTAACACTTGTACACTTGATGTTCGTTCCATTCACGATATACAGGTCACATCACCCATCATTCACACAGGCCACCCATGTGCAATATATGCAAACAAAATGATACACCGACATGAAACCACAGAATTTGTCATTGCTACATGTGTGGTCAGCTGTGCATACAACGGTGGAGGTGTTCTACAATTTAGGCTTATGTACTATACATTGGAACAACACGTGTGGTACGCAAACAGTACCACACAGTGAGCTGTGATATGGGCAGCCCACAGGAGTCACCATTGTGTTATATGCCCCTGCAATGGGTGCACACATTGTGATGTGCCATCTGACATGTCCCAGACACGTAGTGTATTGGCTGCAATAATGTCACACTATCCCATAACCAATACCCCACATACAACACATACAACCTGTTGTCTGCATAGCCCTGTGGATGGTGACATATCTGACATCTATGGGTGTATGTTATATGGGACAACACAGACATGTGTGATAGATGGCCATCACACACATTTGTCCAACACATGTGCACACATGGCCATGGGGGATGGCCAGAGATACGTAGCCACACAGTAGATGTGATGTGTATACACCCTGTTTCACATTATCCACACATGGTCCAATTATAGCCTTAGTTGACCAATTATACAGTTGATTTGGTACACTGGACATCCTAAAAGCCTGTGCACAGCTAGTGGAGGTGTCACTGATGTCTACCATATAAGATATGTTGAACATCACGCCTGTGTCATAGCATGACAGTAGTCACCTCTACAGCTTCCAGACATTGACACCACATCAGGCCACAGATACAGTACATTTCCCTTGCTGCTGTAGGACAACACCATTAGCTGTGCACCTCATGTGTGTGGTGCAGCAATGTCATGTGGGACATGGTGAATTGACAAGTCCGCTATGTGTGGACATGGTTGCCAGGCAGCTAAGACTCTGTAGTTGTTGTGCAGGGGTGTCATCTGTAGGTCTTCTAGTGATCTGTCACATGACACAGCATGGTTTGGTGTGTATACACCTCAGCATCGTGGGTCACAATCCACAGTTATGTCATGAGTATACATGCATTTATGGCTATGCAATGTGTACATATTATGCACTGTATAGCAATATAGACACCTCATGATGCCATGCAATGACACAGTGTCAGTACTTCACACTGTAGAACAATGTAGATGGCTCACACTACCCTTCCATGCACATGCACATTTGCTAAACATGCATTCTACCTGTAGGGCATGTAGACAACATTGCAATGTGATGCCCATTACGACGCTGTACATGTGTCAGGTCAACATTGTGTCAGACATGTATGCATGTTAATGCACACGTCAGCAGATTACATGTCAAGGTCACGTCAGCCATGTGTACTGTTATCCTGTTCTGGTCCACATGGTGTATCATGGGGATGCATGCATACTACCATGATTGTGTGAACTGCATGGCTACTGATATGACACCTGCTTGTTGTAGTGTGCACCCCAGGGGGGTATGCTTACTAACACTATTAATGTCTGAGCTGCATGCCGTCTGCTGTATCACAGGCATGCTGCATGCCGTCTGTCAAATCACATGCATGGTGTGTATGTGTGTGTGTGTGTGTGTGTGTGTGTGTGTGTGTGTGTGTGTGTGTGTGTGTGTGTGTGTGTGTGTGTGTGTGTGTGTGTGTGTGTGTGTGTGTGTGTGTCTATTGTAATTTAGAGTCTTTCTTTGCATTCACAGGTGATGTAGGTGTGTTACCCTCCTGCGGTCCATCTGATGTTAGTTTCCCCACAGATACTAGCAGTGATGAACATATGCATGAGGTACAGGCAGTGTTGTCAGGGGCTGAATCTGTGCCAATGGTTGCCATCCCAGCTATGTTCCCCTCTTGCCCGCACACAGTTCTGCTGCCAACACATACCGCATCACCAGTGGCCATAGAGGAAGGACAGTCAGCGTCTGTTAGCATGGAAAAGGAATGTGTGGTGGCTACAGAAGGTGTGTCTCCACATCATTGTGTCAGTGTAATATCTGCAGATGTGCCACACAGGCATGTGGCCGGTGCTGCTCATAGGAGGACCTCTGGCAGACATGCACCTGCAGGACAGAGCACAGCAGCTGGTATCACCAGACACATGTTCCAGACTGTAATGGTGGCACAGGCACGTGCTGAATGGCAGAACAGAGAAGGGCAGACGCTGCAGAGGGCTGCTATCCGTACCCTAAATGACAACATCCAGGCATTGGCAAATGCTCAACAACACATTGCTGATGTTCTGGACAGGCAATTGGGTGACATGGTCGGAATCCTTGACTGTGGCATGCCAGTCCGCGTGCGTGAGCTGTCGATGCTGGAACATCTGGTAGGAGTGAGGCATAGGCCATGTGGACGTAGGCCAGCTACACCACCTAGTGCAGGTCAACATGAGCATGCCACCTCACATGCCCGCTCCCATAGTGCCAGTAGCAGTAGCAGTGCAGCTGGTGCTGCGCTGTCCACACCAGGAGACAGCAGGTCACGTGGACATGCCCCTGGACATTTCCAGCGGGGACACGGTTCCAGTGGATATGTGTCATCGGACAGTAGCCAATCTGTACCTCTGCCTGGTAGTGCCCGTGCAACCCCTGGCAAGCACAGGTCACATGGCCATGGCCGGACACAGTGAGCTGTACAACCTGGTCTGTACAATCTGGAGCTGTCAATAATACCCCTGTGTAGGTTTCACAAAAGGCATAACTGTGTGCACACATACATGCACACAGCAAACACATCTGTAGGGCACCACAACACCCACATGCATACTGAACAGACATGTCCAATCATATCACCGGCCCTTACCCACACACATGATATCACCCATTGGTGCAGCCTATGCCCCGTGCAAACATTATCACCCTGTGCATATGATGAAGCCTGCACCGCATCCCTGTCATTCACACCATCGGTGCAGGGACATGCTCAAATGGTCTGATGCACAGGGTGAACAGAATAGTGAGAAGTGTATATTACATTATTTGTGTATGACTAGTGAGGGAAGTGTATATTACATTAGTTGTGTAAGAATAGTGAGAGACGTGTATATTACATTAGTTGTGTACTGTTGACACGCGCCAGACATACCATGTAGTACAGGTGTAGCATGCATTGTTATATGTTCACAGTATGTGTCTCGGTAACAACAGTAACAGCATGTTGGTAATGATGCCCTGGTTCCATCCTTATGGTCTACTTGCATGTGCCTATAGGTAGCAGTGTTTTCAGTCTCCCATGTGTAACTGTGGAGTACTCACAGGCACGTATGGCAATATCAGCATGCTATACGTAGCCTCAACTGGACTGCTGGAAAGTTTAACATACCACAGATGTCCACACATATACTGATCCAGCAGCATGTGTGCAGTTTAATAGGCTACAGTGGCTAGAGACGTGACATCCATACCAGGTCACATCACAGGTATGTTGACATGGTGCAGGGGTTGTACACAGCGGTCTGGCCAATGATAACATTAGAGGCCACTTGATAGCTTGAGGCCTCACTGTGTAGCAGTAATACCCTGTCACATTACAGGAACATGCCCACACTCACGGGGTCAACAACACTATAATGCACACCCCATAGTGTTGAGGTGAGGACACTTGCCTATGTGGTCATCACCCTCACAGTACTGTGCACCCACATGATGCGACACAGAGGAAAGGACATGTACAGGTAGCCAATATGGCTGAGACCGATGGCATCAACAGCGTAGTAGACTGCATCACCATGAGGGGTTAGGGATCCTGTGTGTTCTGTATGGTAGCATACACCCTCACTCCATGAACCAGACAGCCATACATACATACACACACACACACACACACACACACACACACACACACACACACACACACACACACACACACACACACACACACACACACATTATGTGGAGACCACAAATGTCATACACATATGGATAGCTGATGTGTGTGATACACACACCACACTTGCCTACGTCATGCTTTCCACACTTCAGTATGTACAGATGTCTACAACAGTGTACAGGGGTGTGTAACAATTGGGATGTATTCGCCACCATATGTGGCATATATGGTCACACATGCAAACACACATGTCAGTACTGTGAATGATACACCTGCTATATGATGATACGTCTGACAGACATGCAGCAGTATTGGCCGCATTATGTGTACCAACGCTATGTCCGGCAGTTGTGCTGCTATATGCACGCAGGAGGATGTAAGTGTTACAGGTGTCAAGTGACGTACAGTCGGTAACACACGACCGCTGTGTAGGTTTTATGTCTTCACCGTCAAGTAACAGTAACATAGCGTACTGTTTGCACATGTAATGGTAGGATGGCATGTGACACACCTGTGAGCCGTCCCCGGCGAACATCCATCTACACAGGTGGATCACCACTTTATGTACACACATCCATCCATACCTGATGTACATCCTACCATGCTGTCAATATGTCACCATATACAGGTGTCAATGATGGGGCTGCATTTCAACTGCATATTGTAGTTAGGCACAGATGAGTTACTTACATCAGCTACTGCACATGCATGGTAGCTGCATGCACACTACAGTTTGTACATGTGTGTTGGTCCTACATGCCTGTCATGTAAGGCAGAAGTGTTGTCGAAAAATTTATTTATTGTGAGCGCTTTCATGCACTGAACTTCCGTGCACTTCCTCAGACAAATAACTCAACAACACTGAAACCATTTATCCAATTCATTCTTGATAAAAATTAATTAGTATCAATTACTTTACTTTTTTAATTAAAATTTAAAGCTACCCACATTAAGAATAGTCCTAGGGTTAACTTTAAAGAAAAAAAAAAGAATTAAAACGGATACAATAATAGCCAACTACAACCATAAATTAGATCTATTTAGAATAAAATATACTTGAAAATATGATAATATATGAAAAAATACGTAAAAATAAATAAATACCTATTATTCAACATTCTAAAGCTTTTAATTTAAGTAAACACTTAACAGAACATAGATCGTTAATGCCAGGATGAACATATGCATTAGTTTTAAGTTGCCACAACAACTCTTGTTCCTCTAATTTTAAATGCCAAGGACCTCCTCTTGGTTTCCTACAAACTTGTTGGATCACTGTAAATTTAAAAACATGGGTGTTATGTTCATTAATGTGTCTTGCCAGAGCGTTGGTTGGTGTACCTTTAGATATCGCATAAATGTGTTCATATATGCACTGCTTTAATTGACGCTCAGTTTTGCCCAGATAAAACACTGGGCATGATTGGCATAAAGCCAAATATATTACGCCATGGCTTTCACAGTTGAATTTATCTTGAATGTAATATTTCACACCCCTGATAAAAAATGAACACCCTGTTTGAATAAACTTGCAGTAATTACAATGCCCACATTTATACAGATCAGGCACTTAATACAATACAATTTTAGGTCCAAGACCACTGGTGGTATTCAAGAAGGCACCGTCATTGAAAACACTGCTTGAAGTGCCATACAAACATTGTAAACCCAACAGAGGCATGTATAAATATGGGCATTGTAATTACTGCAAGTTTATTCAAACAGGGTGTTCATTTTTTATCAGGGGTGTGAAATATTACATTCAAGATAAATTCAATTGTGAAAGCCATGGCGTAATATATTTGGCTTTATGCCAATCATGCCCAGTGTTTTGTTATTACCCTTGCACAAGCTACTGTTGCATGTACAGCTATATTGTAGCTGCGGATGTGACTTTCTTTGCTTCAATCATTACAGGATGGTGCCTGTAGTGGATCAATTTTTGGGGTCCTGCAAAGGACACCTATATCCATGTTTAAAGAGTAGAACTTGCAGATCTGGCACACTGGTACTTTCCGGGCAATGGTTTGGAAACCAGCAGTGTATTTACCTTTCTTGCATGTCTGTATGTCTATCCATAATAGCTATGACGTAACCTATTTATGTACATGTGTTATATCTACAAGGACATATGTTTATATGTTTGTTATGTATATATCAATTAATGTATTGTGTGTGTGTGTGTGTGTGTGTGTGTGTGTGTGTGTGTGTGTGTGTGTGTATATATATATATATATATATATATATATATATATATCTATATATATATGTCTGTACATTCTTTATTTCATATATTTATTTAGTTTAAATCTGTGGATATATATCTATACACAAATATATATATATATATATATCCATATATAGATATATAAATAACGTGTAGAAAACACCATTCATTTGCTATGCTGTGAGCGGATTACACACGCGCAGACGCACTTGCATATCCTTATTGTGGGTTACATATGTTTACCAAGTTTTTGTGCTTATGTGGGCTTTATTAATTGTGATGGTACCAGTAAAATATCTGTAATCCGGTTAACAGACAAATGCGAAACACATGTTCACCTTTACATATTTAAATGTCTTTACAGCACAGATGCATTAATTACACTTTAAAATCATATGTGCTGTAGTCGTAGTGGAGCATTGCATTCACGTTGGCCGGATGCTGTAACCACTATACTATTGGTGTTCTGACTCATTTATATGCATACCCATAGTACATAGCTACATTAACATACGCCTCACCGCTTCACTTACAACACAGGCATCCATTCTCCTGCTGGGAAAAATGCGGTACTACATATTACACATTCCCTATTCCCTACTGCTCTGGACCCAAGCTGCATATTTAATCACTCCAAGGATATGCAGAACTCCAAGGCTTATAGTCCTGGCACATAGAAGTCTTTGATTGTCAGGGTGTTCATGTGGTGATCTGGGTTTAGGCTTGTCCACCTGGTGAACGGAACTGCCCTGACTGAGTTCAAATGTCAGACAAAGCACATGGACATAATTTGTCCATTTTATAAATATGTACCTGTGTTTACAGACACAGGTGTTTGGGACCATCTTCATGCCGCACTGTCGGCGCAAGCCTACCGCCATCCTTGTGCCGAGCTTCATGAATCTGGGGGATATACTATCTTGATTTATTCATTTTTGAATTTGCATGGCTCATGCATGCATTAAACATCAGCTTACAGCTATTAAAGAAAATAAAACTGTGCTATTTCCTCTCTGGGATTTAAAACTGTACAGTGTAGTAAACATCATAGACCATGCTTGCAGGAAACATTTTGCTTATTATGGAAGGAATCATGTATATTTTTGAGATATTCTGTTATTGTATATGCATATTGTCATCCAATATTATGGCTTGCAATTGCCATGTGCATGTTAAAATAATCCCTGTTAAATTATGAAATATTTAAGACAGAAGTAAATATAATAGACAGAAGAGAATAAGTATGAAACTTGGTGGCCAAAAGTGGTGTGATGGAAATCATGTGGATTGCATTGGGGTCATAGATAAAGTTAATCAGTGAGTCATTGCAAATAACCCAACTACTAGCACACTGTCCTTTGATGCCTAAAGATCAGGAGTTGTGGGTTCTATTCTCTCACTAGGTGTTTGGATTTATGGTCTGAGAGCGCTGTGCAATATAAAGTGCGTGTTTTAGCTGTGAGATGGAATTATTTGAAGAAGACATTAAACCAGGTCTTAATTGCCTCTGTTGGTGGTTGATTAGGTGTATGTAGAAGATTCTATGGCATTAACTGACAAAATGGAAGGATAACAAACTTTATAAAGGCCATGTTAACCAAATATAACAGAAAACATTAGATGAATGAAATATAAAAGTCAGACACTCAAAATCTTGAATTCCCCTCAAACCGAATCAGGTAGTATAAGACATTAGCAAAGTATCTCCCTGTCTTTCTAATCACAATTTATATGATTTTTTATTTTCAAAATAGCACTTTGCAATAAAAACTATAAGAAAACTCCAGCCAAGCCAGAACTTCCCCTTAGTGACCTCTCAAACCTCTTGTATCAGAGGCACATGACATATACACAAATGACCCTTGTGAATACGAAGTGCTTCAGCTATATAGCAATTCTGAATGCCTAAAATAAAAAAAAAATACTTGCCTAATGATAAGGAATACAGAGCTGTTATACCCAGCTGATGTCCATTACCATAAGGGTGACTGCAAAATAGCCCAACTAACAAATTAAAACAAAGAGTGAGAAGGTCACACAGAAAAAACAATCAATGAAAATTAAATGAAAACTCCAGCCAACCCAGAACTTTCACTGATTGACCTCTCAAACCTATTGTATCAGAGGCACATTGGATATATGCAAATGACCCATGTGAACATTCGGTGTTTCAGCTACATGGCGATTCTGAGTGCCCTTGACTTATTTCTTTTTAAGTCATTTCAATGGAAAATTTCAGGCCAATAAAGCCAACCCCCCACTAGCTGTGATTGTCCATTGAAACGACTTAAAAAAGAAATAAGTCATGGGCATTCAGAATCGCCATATAGTTGAAACACCTGATTTTCAGAAGGGTCATTTGCATATATCCCATGTGAATCTGATACAAGAGGTTTGAGAGGTCACTCAGTGGAAGTTCTGGTTTGGCTGGAGTTTTCATTTAGTTTTTATTGATTGTTTTTTTCTGTTTGAACTTATCACGCTTTGTTTTAAATAGTACTGTGCACTGAAAAAAAAAATAGCATCTTGTCTTTAAATAGCAAAAACAAGCCAGCCCTGGTTTTGCACCTATGTCTCTAATGGACACAGGCAGCCTGTAAATGGCTGGTCTATCAAGCCCCTGCTTGTAAATCCTTTATCTCAAAAAATCCCTATTTAGACTTTTCAGGGTTAACAGAACTTGTTGAAAATTCATGATGAAAGGGCCCTTGTGGTCATTAGCCTAGTACACATCTCTGAACCTATGAGTACCACATCTAGCATTTCAATAGAGCTATGAGAAACAATTTCATAATGACAACATTACAAGACAGAAGTAGAAATATAAGAAATGAGACAGCATTTAAATAAAAAAGTGACCTTAGTCCTCCAGTCTTATTAGAAAAAGGAAACAATGTTCATTAATCTTCATGAACAATGTGAAAAGGCAAAAAAAAAATCTCTTAGAGTGTTGTGTATAGTGTATACTTATCTTAACCAGAAGTTTATCAAAAGATAAGAGTTATCTAAAATTCTTCCATTGGAGTATTAAGCAAAATGTTTAAAGAATAACAGTCATAGGACCGAATAAAGCAACCCACTCATAAAAAAGAAAATAGTAAATAGGACATACTAGAAAAATACCATTCTTCTGTCTTTTCTAGTGACAAGGCCTAAGTAGTTTTCTACCAAGTAAGATATTTAACAGAAATCCCAGATGTAAGATCTACAATTCTCTTATTTTCTTTGTAAAACAGAAAGCAATAAAAAAGAGTTATATGAAAGAGGATGTCTTCATCCCAAAGTAATAACATCTCCCAAAACACATCCCAAAATAAAACTACTGTGAAGAAGCTAAATGCAATATGGGACGGATCAATCTTTGATGCATTGTTTGCTGCATATTATAACAAACTCCACTTTTAACTGTATGCAAAGGAACACAATCAGAGAAGGAAAAACAAAGAGCAACTGAAAGGCACACTTTTGTTCTCTGGCTTCATCAGGTGGCACACTATAGTATGATCCTGGTATTTTTGCAAAGAATTTTACTATATGTACACTCTTTCATTAAATGGTACAGAGGAGGGGAGTACTTGGTCTCGATGGAAACATGGTGTCCACCCTCCTACTGAAGTTGGTATGTCACTGGCCATGATCCATAGAGATGCAGGGTCTGGATGAGCACCTTATTTTCAGCATCTGATAACCTGGACATTAGTATTGTTTTGTCAGCAGTTTTCTGTATGCTACTTCTTAGATGTTTGCTTAGACATTGATCTGTAGATATGAATCACTGGTATTAACATCATGACTGTGGTTGACCACAAATCTCATTTTAAAAACTAACTCAAGTACATATATCATGCTGCCTGTGTCTCTGAATTTCCAGTATGTCTATCCAGGCAAAAGCTGATCTAGTACTACAGCTGCACTACTAGAACTCTCCTGGCTACCTGCAATGTGAACTGGTATTGTGCTAATCACTTTGACAAATGAGGTGGACTGCAAAACACATACTGTTTCTTTAAACACAGTTTGATAAACCTACCCTAGCCTGAATGATTTTTTCAGGTGGTCTGTGGAAGTCCAACCTGGTGTTTCCTTTAAGGTTCACAGTCCTTGTGCACATTAATTACATACGTTAATTGCTTCTCTCATTTCAGTTTTCTTTTAACCCCTAAAAATATTGCTTCAGGTTTACTTGTGATATAGCAACAAAGCAACTGTCAAAGCTCAAGTGTTAGGTATGTAAAGCTGTACAAGTTCTGACTTCCCTAGTTCAAAGCTAAGCAGCTTTATAAGTCCATGATTTTTTTGAGCTTAATACTGAGGCTCAGTGCTTATATGGTTATATCACAATTATTTGGGGGCTGGGTGTGGTGATTATACAGACAAGGGCTCAATGCACACATTTAAGAATGAGGCAGTTTTCATGTTATATAAACTGGCTGAACATCATGCTGCCTTCTCTGCAGTGTTGAGAACATGGCTGGGAACCTGTGGGCAGTAGTGCACATGTGCAGTTCAGTTCATGGCTCTGGCTGTAATTCAGACAATAATACTGAGAGTAAAACTGATGTAATGCATAATTCATTGCCACCATGTTCCAGGAATTAGGGCTGCCATACTTCCCACCATAAAATTATATGCATAGACATTATACCACACTACTTATACTGCGCTTTACTGCTACTGGTTGTGCTAGTCAGCTGATCTCCATTATATGACAATTGGGATATGTGAAAATGGGTGTGTCCATGAATTTTCATTGATTGATTTCTCTCTGCATATTGATACCGTTGTGAGTATGGCATCTGAGCAAGTCTTTACAATGGTGAGGTGCTAAAGAGATGAAAATCTTCATCCCTATGCCCCATTAACACTACAGTATCAATGTAAAGTTCCTTGAGGAAGGTTAACAAGGTCCTCGGTGTAAGGCAGATGCCTGGTCCAGTTTGGCACAAGAACTGATACATGCCATGGACATACCTCATAATAGTGAGCAATACCAGCATCAATATAGTATTCTAAAAGGAAAAAGAATCCTGAAGTCCTGAGCCACTGGGAGGCCAAGGTGAAGGAGCAGTCTCCATCTATGCACTGTAAATAAATTGTGGCTTACCTCTACAAGCAAACTGCCACCATTTGCTGTGGAAGTGTCCACTGTACTTCCATCTCTTTCTCCATAGCTCTTGCTTAAATTGCAGCAATGTGCAGCTATGCAGGAGGAGGCTTGACCACCTCAGGGAGTGCCTCGGTGAGTATACCTGTTGCATGTAGTATAGCTGAACATTTTAGCAATCCTGTCCATTGTTATAGCAGCAGTCAGGGTACATATGGGTTTTCTACAGGTTTGATACCTTATAGTTTTCCGACTGCTATTTTATTTCTGGACATATATGATCTGTTTGCTTTAACTGTATCTACAAGCAGTGTCATGGACTGCAATTATGTTGTTAGGATACAAATGTCAAATACGTCAGACTGTCAGTTGTTTAGGATCTGCTGTATAACATTAAAGTGTTTGAAATGTCAAGGTAATAGTGTAATGTAAGTGCAACAGATATGTTTGGAAATATTTGATGGCCTAATATGTTAGGCCATTTGCTATTTTACATGTTTTTTTCGAAGAAAGCCTCTGCCCATATATGGAGTGTTCAGTATAAAGGGTGACAAGTATTAGCCCTTGCTATATAGAGTATTGATTCTTAGCTGTATGTATTTCATTGACTAACTGCATATCTATATATCTATATATCTATATATATATATATATATATATATATATATATATATATATATATCATTGGTTGGATGTGTCTGTGGCCTTATACAAGCAACTCTACTTGTTAAGGCATTGCTATCCTAGTGTAATGCTGCCATGAGGTTCAGTTTCCCATGGTAGACTACTTTTATAGCAATTGTATTTGGCTTTTGTGCTTGCTGTACTTTACAGTACTACAGTTACAGCATTTCATGGGAAATTATGTGAGACCTGCTGTCTCCATGACACGGTTTTAGTTTTCAAACATCATACTTTATTAATCAGCCTGAACTGCTGGACAGTGCAGTGCAGCTCTACCTGTATGCGGGGCTTGGTACTGCAGGTAATTCCTGAAGGTAAAGCCGACTGCTACAGGTACCAAGTTCCACATAAAGGTGGAGCTGCTCTACACTCTCTAGAAGCCTAAAGTGGAAGGCCAAGGACAATGGGCATATGTGGTTGGTAGTGTGCAAGCAAATTCATACCTCTGTGGTGAAAGCTCTTAAAGACTAGTACGTTAAAGACAGACTTAAATCCCTGGTAGACAGTGGCCCACATACCTCTCCCTTTCCAAGGACTAGGAGGAGAGAATACAAGCATGACAGCGATGCCAACTGTCGTGCCTGCATTTTCTCATCTACCCTCGGGTAATACTCCTGTTTGGGATGACCTCATGGCTTTGGAGTCTTCATGCTGTTAGTGCATACATGCAAAGACAGGAGAGTACACAGCAGTGGACAATGCCCATGTTGTTAGCATAATGTTTTGCCATGGTGAGGGTAAGAGACTTCAAAAGCCATACAGATACATAAGTCTTAGATTTTGCGAACCACCTCCAAGGAGGCCAGACATGGAAGAGGGGAACACAGGTCTTCTTATCCATAAGTGTGATGAAGATTGTATGTGTTGTGTGGTGTAGCCATGAAACACTGTATCCATGTAAGGATGCTGTGATCCACTTGAATTGCAACAGCATGTTTTACAACTATATGCTGCACAGTGTGTTAGAGGCACACCTACGTATAAACATCTATAAACTGCTGTCCTGTGACACTAAACGTTAAGATGGTCTGTACTTCTGAGTGGGCCAGGTGTTGCAGTACCTGTGCTACCCTGGGGCTATGCAGTGGGGTATTATAATATGGTTGTAGCATATGTCACAGACCAAAAGCTTACAATAAGTTAATCCCACATTTGCAGACCAAGGTGGCTCCAAAGGAAAGGAAAACAATAGTGGCATTATCCCAGGCAGACAATGGCCTCTTGCTACAGGTCCTCCTTTGTTAATGCTGACAGTGGATGCACATAACAGACAACAGTGACTGGACCTTCAATGGATAAGTGCTGTGAGACTTTGATGTGCAGGCAGAAGCTATTGGTGGCCATAACAGATCGTAAGATCATGTAGTCATCCCAGCAGCAAGATACCCCACCTTGCACAGAAGTGTCAGGCCATGGGTATCTGTCCAAAACAGAGTTATCTCTAACATACATAGACAAGGCCATGATATTTTGCCTGAGATTTAAGACTGGTCACTCACTTGTGGTGCAAGACTGCACATTGGCTCATAGTTTCACCCAGTACCATGGGAGTCAGTGGGTGATGACCTTGATGAGTATCATGTAGTGAAAAATGTAAGAACAAGAACATTCTTCAGGGACTTCAAGTCTTCAGCTTCTTCATGACTCTGCAGAAGGTATGAAGGCTATATTTTTAATGCCATTCCAATTTACAGCTGCAACACCAGTGGAAACTAAGCATGTCACATAAGTAGGATTAATATACTCTGGTGTCTATGTTTTAACTGATGAAATTGACATGTCTGATGTTGGGAGCCACAACATGGCTCAGCCTGTGGCCACAGTGCCACTGTCAGACATGGATACAGTGGTGGGCTTATCGACCCCTGCCCTTCTAAAGATGCAGTTACATTGATTATCAACCCCCCTCCTTTAGTTATAGAATATTATTGCAGGTTAAGAGCTGGCTGACTCAGTGGACCAGGGTGCACCCTCATCCCATGCATACAAGAAAACAGTGCGACCTGACAGCTCTCATGAGCATATGAAGCAAAGCAGACGCTGGTGTATCAGTCCTTAGCAATGTCTAGACTCCTACTCAAGACAGAGCTGAGTGTTTCCATGTTCATCACACAACAGCTAGGCAGGGCGGTAAAACAGACACAAATAGATGCTCCCACTGCCTTTGGAAAGATGATCTGTATGGTACATGTACTGTTTGCTGACCTCAAAAAGGCTTTGCCCAATTATGTAGAATTTTGTACAGGTACAGTGGGGGGACTGTATGCCCAGGATGCCCAT
Source organism: Protopterus annectens (assembly GCF_019279795.1). Classification (NCBI taxonomy): domain Eukaryota; kingdom Metazoa; phylum Chordata; order Ceratodontiformes; family Protopteridae; genus Protopterus; species Protopterus annectens. Next base: position 858,369,722 of record NC_056732.1, on the reverse strand, counting down.
GCTGCTGCACACTGTGGGAATCACTGTTCTTCATCCACTTCTTCCTCCTCCTCCTCCTCCTATAGGGAAGCTCACTGTGAGATGGTCAGGAGATGGTCTAGGTCCCAAAGTTTTATGTACTCCACCCCTACTACAACTGTTAAGGTAGTATGGCCCATTTTTTACACACATGCAGATGAGGTGTATGTGCTGGAGCTATCCATACCATATCCAACTTTTACTACACCATCCTCTATACTAGCTATGAACCATAACAATGATATTCCTTCAATGAGGTGCCCCATGGATGGGGAAATGCAGGGCCTATGTGCATATCTCTTTGGAGTACCCTGGACACATTACAGAGGAACGTAAACAGTGAAGCAACTTTTGCAGGAGATGTGGACACACATATTTATTATTTATTTATTTATTCCAGTTTGATGACCGGGGAGGTCCACTGTGCTTGGGGGGCCATTTTCAGTGGAGGCCCGGGGAGAAAAGCTCCACAACACAAAGTTTACTTTGCATTGCAAACAACAGGTTGCATTCAAAAAAAAAAAAGAAAACAAAACAAACAATTACAGTTTTGTTCAGGAGACAAAGACAGGCATATAGCATAATAGCTAGATTTTACTGTTTAATTACATATACAATCTACATTTGAGAGCAAGGTTAGGAAGGTAAGAAGGTTATCCAGGAGTAAAGGGGGAGGAGAGCTTGAGAGGTATGGGCTGAAGAGTACAGTTGCATTTCCAGTTTAGATAGAGGTAGGAATGAAGTTGAATTTTAAAGTTATTAAGGTTGTCACAGGTCCTGAAATGTGGAGGGCACAGCATTCCATTTTTTAGCTAGGAAAAAGGATAACAGAAGCTGACCAGTTGGGCACATTTGTTTTTGAATGGTAATCAGGTTTTGGTGGGTAGATCTAAGGGATCTGAGGGGGTATATGGTTGTAGTATATTGGATAGTGCAGGGCAGTTAGTGGGTTGGAACTATAATTTGTGGGCTGTGGTGATTTGGAGAAAGTCAAGTTGATTGGGGAGTTCAAGCCAGTTTAATGAGTGAAGGGAGGTGCAGTGATGAGAGGAGGATTTGGCATTGGTGACAAATCTGGAGATTTTATTGTAACATACTTCCAGTTTGGAAGTAAGTGTGGAAGATAAATTAGTGAGCAGAGGAGTGCCATACAGTAGAGAGGGAAGGAGATAGGTTGCGGCGAGAGTTGTTCTGGTGGTAGGAGAGAGGAAGTGGTCGTTTCTGTAAAGTAGGCCAAGTTTTACGTGTGCTTTCTTGATGTTTAGCTGGATATGAGTGTTAAATTTTAGGTGATCATCAATGGTGACACCAAGAAGTTTGGCAGAGGGTACGATCTCGATAGTGGAGTTGTTGAGGCTGGTAATTTGAAGTGAGTTTTTATCAAGAAGGGAGGATTTTAAGGGAGAGAATAGAAAGATCTTAGTTTTGTTGGCATTTAGGGAGAGGTGATTTTGGAGCATCCAGTTTTCAGTGGTTGAGAAGGCAGTTTGTGTCAGAAATTGGAGCTCTGTTAGGTTAGAGGCATAACAGATCAAAGTGGAATCATCAGAGTATTACACAATGTTGGTATTAGGTATGGCTTTGTGGAAGTCATTAATAAAGATATTGAATAGCAATGGGCCAAGTATAGAACCTTGGGGTACTCCAGTGTGGGTAGGAAGGAAATTGGAGGTGGCCTGGCCCCATTTCATGGCTTGGGACCTGTCAGAAAGATAGCTGGAGAACCATGAAAGAGTTTTTTGGGAGTGGTTGAGATTAGGGAGATGGTTTAGTAGGTGGGTATGGGAGATGGTATCAAAAGCTTTTGATAAGTCCAGCAGAATAGTGGATACCATATTACCAGAGTCATGGGCTAAATTGACAGAATGGAAGAAGGTGAGAAGGCGGAGTTGGTACTGTGTCCTGGGCGGAAGCTGTGTTGGGTAGGAGAGAGTAGCTGGTGTTTGGTAAGGAATGGCAAGAGCTGCAGGTGGATGCATTTTTCAAGAAGTTTGGAGATTGGGGAGAGGATGGCTATGGGGTGGAAATTGGAGACGCAGTTTTTGCCACCCTTGTGGAGTGAAAGAATAAATGCAGTACACCATAGTTTGGGTACATAGGATTCAAGTAGTGATCTATTGATCAGGATGCTGATAGGCAGAGCAATAACGTCTGAGGCTATTTTTTGGAAGGAGGAAGTAATGCTGTCAGGGGCATTGGAGCAAGGCTTTAGTTTAGAGAGAAGTTTCTTTATTAGGTTGGTGGAGACGGGTTTGTATTCGAAAGAAGGGGGAGGGAAGGGAAGATTGAGCAGGGAGGGGTGGAGGGTTATTGTTGGTAAAGGTCTTGGTTAGCTCAGCGACAGAAGAGGTGAAGAAGGTATTGAATAGAGAGGCAATTTCAAGGTCAGATTTGCTGGTGTCAGGACTGTGGTTGTTTTTTGTACCTGGCCTAAGGAGGGAATTAATAGAGTTCCAGAATTGTTTGGGGTTTTTTGCCTGATTTGCTTGTAGTTTGATGTAGTAAGACTTTTTATCTATAATGACTTGTTTTTTGGAAAGGTTTCTCAGCTGTTTATATTTAAGCAAGATTTCTGGTTGTTTGTATTGGAGGTAGGCTTTCCAGGTTTTATCCCTTTGTAGCATAATCTTTTTGGTATCTTTGATGAGCCATGGGATGGTCTTAGTTTTAACTCTTTTTGTTCTTATTGGAGCTAGGGAGTTGAGGACAGTTACGAATGTTGAACTGAAATAGTCAATGGCTGCATCTAATGGTACAGTTTTTATGGGGTTCCAGTTAATTAGTTTAAGGGAGTCAGAGAAAGTAGTAGGGTTAAAGTTAGATAGGTTACGAGTATGAATGTACTGGTGAGAGTGTGGGGAAGTGGGTGTAGCTCGAAGGGTGAAGGCAGGGAGGTGGTCTCCTAATGGGTCATGAATAACACCAGGTTTTATGATTTTGTTAGGCTCCAGTCAAGTATAGAGCCTGGGGGTTGGTTTTGTTAGGTCTAGTAATGAAGTTATTAAGTTGAGTGAAGTTAAATAGGTTGATTGTTATGGTGGGATTAGGGTTAATGATTTTTTCCCAGTCAATATTTACATCTCCCATAATGTAGGTTTCTAGCTTAATATTAGAGGAGGTCCAGGAGAGGATGTCTTCCAGGGTATTGGTGTTGTTACCAGGAGGAATATAGAGGGAAATGATGCAGATGCTTTTATGGTTGCTTATTTTTAGTAAGCCACTTAGAAGTTCAGCATTATTGAAAGAAGGGATGAGATTAGGGTAAGGAGTGATTGACAAGTGGTTGGAGTAGATTAAAGCTACACTACCACCTCTTCTACTTAGGTGGTCAGATTGGAGAGAATGAAATCCAGGGGGAAGGAATTCGGAGTCACTTATGTGAGGTTTTAGCCAGGTTTCAGAGATGGCTATAATGTCAGGTAAGTTGTGATTGAGCCAGGCATGAAAGAGGGTTAATTTATTTTTTAAGCTTTGGGCGTTTATGGTGAGGAATTTGAGGTATTTACTGGTGATATTGTTATTGGTGCTGGGGTGGTTTGTTGGAGAAAAGTTTGGTCCTGGATTGAGGTGAATGTCGCCGGCTAAGCAAAGATAAGTGAGATGGGGAATAAGTTTATTAGGTTTGTACTTAGATAGAAGTGGCTGGTAGTGAATGGGTTTAGGTTTGTAATACTTAGTAGTGCTTGAGAAAAGTTTTACTTTTAAGAGAAGGATAGGGTGGGAGGGAACTAAAGAGGCAGAGATGTTGTGGAAGTGGGCTGTAAGGAGGGGGTGGGGAGGAAGAGGTGGAGGGTGTAAATGGAAATCAGTATAGGAGCTGGCATGGTAAAGAGTTAGTAGAAGAAGGATGAGGATGGATGTAGAGATAAGGATTTTAGGAGCAAGGGAGAGCATGGTAGTTGGAGTTAGAAGTGATAGAGAGTAGGGTAATGGGATATTAGATGGGAGGGGGGTGTGGTAGTGAGAGTCAGGTAAGTTGGAGGAAGGAGTAGGGGAAAGGTGTGTTATGATTTGTTGGAGGAGAGGGAAGGATATAATATATATAATAAATATGTCTAAAGAAAAAAAATGTCACTGGTATAAATCCGTCAACAACTTCTTCTATAGTGTATGATGAGAAAGACTTTTGCAAGGCTTTTATCAAAAACAAAAAATGTGCATAATATAAATTATCAAAGACTGTTCATCAATTTCTGCAAAAATTATAAAAGGAATATTTCACAGCATGTCCTAATCACATACAAATCTACCACAAAAAATGTTATCTGTTTTTTCAGTTACCATATTTCAGGAACTAGTCTTATAAATGAGATAACAGTCAAGCATAACCCCCCCAACAGTACAAAACCTATGCCGTTAGTTACCATGGGCCCAAAGACCCATTCAGCAAGAACCTAATATATATATATTATGTATTCCTTTAATATAATATAATGGCCATACCGTGAAAGAAGTGTTATGTTTGAAAAAATCAAAGGACAGTAGATTACCCTAAGCCTTTATAACAATATAAATCCAACAGTAGTTACACACAAGGTTCATAAAAACAAACCTGAACCATATGTATGTGGGAATTATGAGACAAACAGAATTGTGTAGCCCAAAAAATATTAGCAGTACAAATAGAACCAACAGTATAACAAACATATATCTTCAGACCAACTCTCTTGTACCTCCGTTGAAGAAGCCTGTACTGAAGACACTATTACCACGCTTTACTGTATTCAAACTCATCACTTCTACCAGGCCAAGAGACACATGCATGTGCTCACATCAGTAACCTCCCTCCAACACTCTTTAGCCATTGGCAGCATTTGTCACTGTGGCCCTTCCCACCTGTGTATTCTGTTACCAGGGTAGCATGTGTTTGATCTCAGCATGACCAGTCCATGCAGTTGTGGTATAGTATAGCAGTCCATTGCATCTTGGCTGCTCTTGCCAATGTTTAATGAGGACCATAGTTGTACACCAGACACTAGCTCCTAGCCAGTAACACTGCACCCAGTGCATACCCCCACCTTGCATGACCATTTCCTCTAACTGTATCTTCCATAATCTCCTCAGCAGGCACCTGCTCCTCAGCTGACTCCATCAAATCTGTTCTCCCGGTTGCCACATGCTCTTATATCCATCTGCATAGCATTACATTGTGTAGCGCTGCATACATGGCCCAGTATGTTCTGAATCACTCTAGCATATTGTTTGCCCTCATTTACACTTACTGTCACTCTTATTGACTCAACTCATTTCCTTCCCATTCGGCACTCATTGACATGCTATGCCAGTTGCAATATTTTGTGACCTTGAACAGCCACAGTAAGTATGATTCTGAATTACTCCTGGTCTGAACACCAACAGTCGTCATATAATTTCACCTTTCTTTGCTTGTGAATCCTGAGGAATATATTTCAAAATAATAAATAACTCGCCACAAACAATTATTGGTTCTGAAACACCTATAACCCCCCCAAAAAAATTATTAATTCTGAAGCACTGAGAGGAACACACTCCTAGCTCACAACACTCACAAAAAATGGCAGTGCAGTTTTACATACTGAAATAGAAATAATCTTTTTTAAAGATTAAAACAAAATGCCATGAAACAACATTGTGTTAAATTTTGGGAAAATGGCAAACAGACTAATTAACCCATTTATAAGATCCATAAGACTTGACTCAGTAGCCTTGGATCTGGAAAAATATGTAGACAGTAATCTGGCCTTTGACCAATTTTTGGCCAAGGTAGTAAGAAAATCATTCTCTGTTGCCTAAATTATAAGTAAAAGCATGGCATCCTGGTCCAAGGATGTTATAGTGCCACTTAATTCAGCCCTTATCAGACCCATCATTAAGTATAATGTCCCCTTTGGCATGTACCTGATTAGAAATATGCAACAGCTGGAACAAACACAAAGGTTCCTTACCAGTAGAATCCAGGGTATAAAAACATTGTTCTATACAGATTGCCTTAAAGCTTTATCTCTATACTTGGTCTCCTACAGGTTACTGAGCAGTGATCTATGCCTGGAATATTTATTATTTATTTATTGCATTTGTTGAGCAGCGGTGTTGCAGTGGTAGTGTTGTCGCCTCACAGCAAGAGGTTCTCCCATTCGATTTTCAGCTGGAACGCCTTCTGTGTGGAGTCTGCATGTCCTCCCCGTGGTTGAGTGGCATTCAAAAGACATGTGTGAATAGGCGTGCCTTCGTTGAAGGTTGGGTGTCGAACTTGCACCTCGGCACCATAAAAATCTACTGCCAATCATTAGCAGACCGGAGTTCCGCTGTGCTGACCCCTAATCAGGAAAAGCCAAAAGAAGAACCACAACATTTATTGCATTTGTTATCTGGGAAAGTTTACTGGGCCTAGGTGAGCCCATTTTTAGTAGAGGCATGGGGAGAAAAGCTCCACATAGCATTAATAGTACATACATGTAAAAGCACAATATGCAGTGTATATACAGTGTCAATGCATAGAAATAAATATTAAATACAATGGTACAAGTTATTTACAAATGTTACACATCAACATCGTAGACAATTTGATCATTGAGGATGGAATTAGTCAGGTAGGGCAGCAGTGTTGATTGTTACTTGTTGGAGTTTTGTAGGAATAAGCAGTTGAATTCAGCAAGTCAGAGAGAGCTTCTATACAATGATATTGTAGAGGGATATAGTAGTGGATCAGGTGTTAGGAGGTACTATTTTGACACAAGTAAATTGCCAAAGAGAAGAGAGGTGTGATCTGAGAGACTTCTTAAAATAATAAAATACTTCTTCAAATCCAGCTCTGATGAACCTTTTATACATCCACAAAATGAACAGCATTAGAACCACTAGTGACATAAATAGGACATGGTGAGAAAGATATGTGTCTCAGAGGATCCCCATGCTCTGAAACGGGCTCCTCATCCATGTGAAGCAGAGTCCATCCCTAACCCTATTTAAGTGTAACCTTGACCAATGGATGGGTAAATAGAAAGTCATACTTGGTCTGGCTCCCATGTCTCTGATAGACACAGACAGACAGTATCTATGACCAGACTAACATACTCCCCCCACATAATCTTTAGAAACTTCCTAACTAATATATCCCCTCCTAGTGAGCACCTATGCTTCTTAGGGACATAATTGGTTTAGAATGTGTGGCTAAGGTTATAAAGGGCCCAGTGGTCATTAGTTTAGTATATAAGTATGAATCTATGAACCTATTAAAATACTTGAAGGTTTTTATCATCTAACAGTTGAATGAAACATTTAGCATTTCTTACTGACATGACTGTAGTGTTTTCTGTATTTACCCACTTTACAAATTAAATTGATATGATTTGTGCAGAGTACATCTATACATATTTTGCATCCTTGTTACATTGTAATGAGTTTTTTCTGCGGCTGTTAACATTATATAATCTATCTATCTATCTATCTATCTATCTATCTATCTATCTATCTATCTATCTATCTATCTATCTATCTATCTATCTATCTATCTATCTATCTAGCTATCTATCTAGCTATCTATCTGTTTATATTATCCATTTATCTATCTATCTATCTATCTATCTATCTATCTATCTATCTATCTATCTATCTATCTATCTATCTATCTATCTATCTATCTATCTATCTATCTGTCTATCTGTCTGTCTATCTGTCTGTATATCTGCCATTATTTTCAAGTTAAGCCTTTAGAATACCCTCTCAGTGGAAGACTTTAGTGGCCTGTAAGGAGAGTAAAGATGCAGCTACTTGTTCATATAAGCAATACCCAAGTCAGATCTAACCACTTTCAGCAACTTATGCACATTATCCAGCACTGGCATGGTATGCCAAGTATGGGGAGTGCCATTCACCAACCTGGCTGCTGTTCTTTGTACTCACTGAATGTGGCATGATCATCCTCAAAAAGCCAAATGTAAACACTGCTGAAATATCTTGGATAGAAAGAAAAACAGAGCATGAATCACCATCCCAAAGACAGTACACAGTATTTAATCTTGGCTACATCTTTGAGATAGCAATAAGAAGTCATGGCATCAGATGACACCTGCTCCTTCACTGCCTGGACACCTACTCTGATGTCTGTCTGCATGTCATTGAGGATACAGCCTTCATGGATGTTAGGCACACATTCCTACTGACTATCCCACCATAGAGCATGGAGATGACATCAGGGGGTAACTTGCTGGTGGCCGAGCATGCCACAGGTACTATACATCTTCCAGTCTACATGCATTCTTGATTCACTAGCGAAGGGTCATAATACAGGGGCAGACAGCCATCAAAGCAGACATAGCTGATCTGCATGGAGTAGCATGTGGTCTGAATTATGATCCACATATGGAACATCTTGGACATATGGCATAGAGAGTTTGCTTACAGTAGGTACCCCTATGTGGCTGCACATCATAGACAATGCACTTCCCATGGACAATCAACCTCTGCCTCTGTTAGGGAGGTCCGATATGGGAGGGGGTCATGGTCTTGAACCTGTAGTAGACCACCTCCACACCAGCATCTAGCGCTTAGGGAACCACAGGCCAAATGAAGCTGTACATGCAGATGAAGCATTTGTATAGAGAACACATGAAGCATGGAGCACATATCATGCTCATGGAGCACTCCTTTCTCTCAGTATGGTGTGGATCATGCCTGTAACTTTCCTTGGAGAAGCCAACCCAGTGATTGGTGGGCATGCACAGCCAGTGCATACATCTTCTACAGGTACCTTGGACCTGTCCACAAGATCTGAGTACAGTGGTGCATCACTTGCTGACGCTATGACCCAGCACACATACATAGACATCTGTAGTGACCAACACCACACACTTGCACAACACAAAAAATAGCAACCCTCCCAACTGGAGTATCCATCTCTCCCTCTCTACTATCAATGACTGCCTACCGCAAATTCTTTCACAGCTAGAAATTGTTCCAGGGACAATTTCTCTCTGTGGGGAGTCAATCAGTTCAGGCTGCACAGCCTGTCAACCATTTGTAAGAGGCTACTGTCTGCTTAGATACAACACAGATTTGCTTTTTTTAGGTGCATACATGTTTTTTCAAGAAACTTTGTCTTGCATTACAGAAGTATCCATCTTCACCCTGATTGGAGAGAGACTGATCAGTCTCCAAGAGGGTGTTAATGAATGGAAAGGTAATGTCCAGTAAAAAAAAAAGTTTGCCACTTCACAACATTATATTAAGGTGCCATGAAGCTGAAGCAGAAAAAAATAAAATGCCCACCTTTTTTTGCTGTTGTTAAATGCTGCTTTGCTGTTTTTTGAGTGTGAATTAAAAAAAAAGTAAATAAAATGTAGCAAGCTGTGCATGAGTATGCATTTGTGTGTGTGAGCATGTGTGAGTGTGTGTGTGTGTGTGTGTGTGTGTGTGTGTGTGTGTGTGTGTGTACTTCTGTGCAAAAGACAGGGAGAGAGACAGAGCAAAAAACAGAGCAATAGCAAGAGAGAGAAAGACACAGAGGCAGCACATCAACTTCACTGAACTGTAAAATGCAGTCTAGCATGCATTCTCTTAAAAATAATAAGCATGAAACTCTATTGTCTGACATTATTGACTGACTTTAATCCTCAGTGGTAAACCAACAAACCAAACATTCTATGAAGGATGGAACAGAACCATGGGACAGAAATCATGAACAGTTAAGATATATATATCCCTATTTTCTTTTCATTTATTTGAACACAATTAGACATTTGAGGTGTACTCATTAAACAAAGTTTCTGTAACTGAGGGCATGCGCGCGCGTATGTGTGTGTGTGTGTGTGTGTGTGTGTGTGTGTGTGTGTGTGTGTGTGTGTGTGTGTGTCTGTGCATTTTTCTATGTATGTATGTGTGTCCATATATATGAGTGTGTGAGTATGTCTCTGCTTCTTAATGTATATGTGCATGTGTGTTTCAGAACATATGTGAATGTTTCTTTCTACATGTCTATGAATCTGTCTGGGTCTCTAAATGTATGTTTGTTTCTTTGTAAGTGTGCAGATGTATAGACATTAAACACTTAACATGACTTATATTCTCAATGTAAAATATTTCTTCCTATGATTACCGTTAGCAATTTTGATACATTGAGGTAGGGGAACAATTTAACACTTTTACATCAAAAAATTACAAATATATATATATATATATATATATATATATATATATATATATATATATATATATATATATATATATATATATATATATATATATATATATATATATATAAATACACACACACACACTTATACATATAATAAAAACAATAATTTAATAGATAGTTTATTCTCGAAGCACAATAATGTCATCTAGAGTAGGCATTATTAGGAAACTAAATCCCTTCCAGTGGTGATAAGGCAATCCGTCTGAGGTGTCTGGTCTCACAATATCTCTGGCAAGTGTCAATTTCCTGACAACATCCCCCCTGTTGGGCATTATTGCTTGCTCAGTCATAATAGTTATCCAACATAAGCTTGCCAACGAGAAGGCAAGGTCTACCCTATGAGAATTTTATGTTAAAGAGAAAAATCACTTATGAAGATAGCCAAGTATTCTAATACCACAGGTGATTCTATATTCAAACTGTAAAGCTAATCTATGAAACTACGTCCCACTACCACTAAAATGAATTCAGAATACAAACTCATTTATAACACCACTAACCCTTCACCTATTAAATTAATGGATCTGCTCCTGTATATCGCCAGGATAAATGCCACTGTTACCTTCAGCTTGCCATACCATTAAACAATTTCTGTTCATTCAGAATCCTCTGCCCCGCAACCAATATTTTCCAGTGCCCAAATAGTTTCCCTAGCATTTCCAAGACATATATATATATATATATATATATATACATATATAGTTTTGTGATACTGCTCACCCTCCGTTTCTATATTTCTAATATAACCTTATGATAGCCGTATATAATTGCCTCTAAACATGCTTTATACCCACTTCATCACTACAATAGTAACATTTTCTGCCCTACCTCATTCCTTTTCTCACTTCCATTTCTTTGAATTTCAAAGTGCTAATCATGTGATCTATTATCTGTTTGACAAACCCACTGATATGCCTCTACAAATGCTCAATGTTCAGCATCTGCTAATACGTATCATTTTTACTGTAATAGTTTGCGTTTATTTCATATGAATGTAATCTAATTTGTAAATGTATATTTTTTAAAGTCTGTCCATGTATATCACTGAATGTCTGTTGACAAACGTTGGTAATACATTGGAGCTTTTCTGTCCAGGCCTCTGCTGAAAAGGATTTTTTGATTATACCCAGTTAGACAAACCTGCTAAACAAAATGAAAATAAAAATAAATAAATGAAATAAAATAAATGTTTGCTCCAACCGCCATTCTTGACTGTGCATCAACCACAACTCAGGATCAAATCATAATTCACTTCACATTGTAGCTCTATTATATACACTAAGATGGGTAACCTAAACTGGGAAATGAGCAACCATATTGATACAGCTCATTGCAACTACATTGGATCATTAGCACAGATGCCTCTCCTGAAGCTCGTCCAGGACTGGACTGTGGATGTCTGAGGTTATAGCCTTTAAACCCTGTATTTGACCATCTCCACATTAGAATGTCAAATTGTGGGAAGCCTGAGCCTGATGTGAACCAGCTGATTGCCATATCAGAGGGTGGGCTCCACCAACTCCCTGGTTTCAAGATCATGTTAAAAGATTAAGTCCAAAGACTATCCAAACATGAGGTCCAGTGGTAACTGCCTGACTAAATATGACATTTTCTAAAAATCCTTAAAAGCTCCATGGTGAGCATATAGGTCTTGTTATCAAGCCAGATATTCAAACAATTTTAATTAGCTATCTAAAAGATTAAAGAATTAGATTGCTGAGCAGATGTGAGACCTCCTTCAGATACTCAGTAAGGTAACTTAGTTAGTGAATACCAGAAGGAATCTGATACTTATCCTGCACTCTGGATGCATTCATAGTTGTTAGATCTCCCAGCCTGTTCGGCTTCAGACCCAGTAGATATCATATCACCATTCCCACAATATCATTTCCCTGCCTAGGATTGTGTATTACATAGTGACCCAGTGGCACACAAGACTTAAAGCAGGGCTCTCAGAAGTCAATCAGCCCTGTCTCTGTGAAGAATGTCATGTTAACCATATTGAAAACATTTGATATAATACCAGGACTTTTCCTGACCAACCAGGTACTGCACAACATAGTCCTTAACAGCATTCTGGGAAGAAAGGTATTTTCTTCTTTTTAGAGATGCCATTCTTATACTGAAGATCCTGTCACAGTGCCAGGAGGATCACTATCACCATGTAATTTTACCCTAGGGTAGTGTGGTTTTCATCTCTCAGCCTCAGATAATCTAAACATCATGAAGCATGAGACAGCAGTTTCTTCTGACACCTGCATTATGCTTAGAATTCTTTGCCACAGACACTTATCTGCATATAAGGGACATTAAGGGATCATCAAAGAGTCACATGATGTAGACTGGAAAGTAGGCCTATAGGATACAGAGTCTCACTGCAAGCACATTGACTGTTACCTATTATGAGAAGCAGGCACTAATGATTAAAGTTATTTAAGTCAGACTAACAGTGCCTTCCAAATAATGGTAAAGCAGAGTAATGATACTAATACAGAGTTAGAATACACCTTACCAGATAAAATCAATAATCAGTAATATTACAAGAATAACAAACCACGTGCTGTGAAATCCGCAGGCTATAATTCTAGCAAAGTGCAATAAAATGTACCAAGGAAACATTATTATCAATATGCATAGAAAAGACACAAATGTGAAATTTGCAAAAAATTACCCTGACCAATTAAAATGTTACAGTTTGGATTCAGGGCAATAACTAACCTGAAAAAGTACTCAGACAAATAAATAAATCCACTGAAACATGATTTTTGATTAAAATGATTTTAAATCTCTTCTAATAATAGAGATCATAGGTCTCCCAAAACAATGAGAAAACTATATTACAAACTTTTCTAAAATACAGCTACATTAGAATAATCTATAGCTGTTAAAACCTGTGGTGGTGGTGCTGCAGTAGCGTTGTCACCTCACAGTAAGACGCTGTCCGGTTCGATTCTCAACTAGAGCGTCTTCTAAGTGGCGACATGTGTGAATGGGCATACCTTCGTTGAAGGTTGTGCGTCAGGCCTGGCAAGCCGGTACATAAAAATCAACTGCCAATCATTAGAAGACCGGAGTTCCACTGTGGTGACCCCTAACCAGGAAAAGCCGAAAGACACAAACAAACCCTTAGACTCTCTCTGGCCTTCTGTTATCTACCTACATAGAAATCAAGTGGGATAGCAAAAATCCACAATCCAGGCTCCTCAAGATCTGCTGGACAGAACTGAAGCATGACAATTTGGCATATTTCCAAACTCCTCATAGATACTAGCTGTACCAAAGAAGGACTGTAATAAACTCTGTAGCTCTCAGATTAGCATGGCATTAACATTCACATATAGCAATTATACCAAAGACAAATTCCTAATTAAAATATATAGACAGATTTATTGCTGTAGTAAACCAAAAAATCAAAGTGGCTCTGAGAAACTCTAGATGGATACAGACATATCATAAGTAAATAGTAGTTAAGGAAATGTATATCAGTTACTCGCATTTTTATAACACAACTTCATCAGAATCCAAATTACATCTGAAAAAGATTCAGTTTAAATAACTAAATACTTAATTAATTAATTAGTTACCTACCCTAATTAACACTTAAAGGCTTATTTAAAAGTTATTCATTTGAATACAATACATAATCTAAATGCCAACAGTAATGAATACTTATATCCATATAAATTAATAGCTAAAAATGCATATATTAACACTATTAAAATAAACTAACAATATACATATATAAAAAAAATCTCAAAAATATATGTATATATCTCTTATTTAAACATAATAAGATTTATGTTTAAGCACACTGGCTATTGAAATAGATTCATTCAAGCCAGGAGGAACTGTGGCATTCAACCTTAGTTGCCAAAGTGACTCCTTATACTCAATAAGGTTGCCCCAAGGTCCCCCTAGTATTGCTTATAAACTGTGTCTAATCTCACAAATAAAATTCTGTGGTCAGGAAAGTTCATCAAGTGACAATAGAGAGACTTACTAACATTTATGTTTTTGTCATTTAAGTGCTCATATATCCTATCCCTAAATTGCCAGACAGTTTTTCCCACATAAAAATGTGGGCATTTTGGACACAATGCTAAACATACTATGCCCACTGTCTTACAATTAAAATGAAAGGAGCTTTTTATGTTGATCATATTAACAGTAACAGTATCAGTTTAAAGTAACCATACACACTGACTACAGCTTCCACATTTAAAAGTACCCCAGTTCTTCTGACTTACAAAATCAGAACAATTGTCATCTATTTCTAGCATGTTTTTTAGACACCTAGCCCGCCTAGTTACAAACCTAGGTCTCTTCCCCCAAAATTTCCTTCATTCCTTCAAATCCTTGAAAAAAAGACCAATAATTGACAATAATCTGTTTAACCACAGAGTAATCTTGTGTTTAGGTAGTGATGAAAGAACAAGGCAAAGATTCACTTTTGTTTTCAATTTGTACAGAGTTAATGAAATCTGTTTCATACATAATAGGTTTAATAATGTCCCTGTATCTTTTTTCTGAAATTTCTCCCTAAATTCGTTTAACAATGTCACCAGGGTAATTTCTTGCTAAAAACATGTTAGTTAATTTAACACTTTCCTGTAATCATGCGAGCCAACCTTATAAATTGTCCCTTTATTATACTTTTTTTGTGGTGCGCTGGGTGACAACCGTCATAATGTAGAAGACTGTTGGAATAAGTACTTTTTCTATATATGTTACTTTGTATAACCTTTTTAACATCATATTTGATGACCAATACATCCAAATAGCTAACTTCTTTCCTACTATAAGTGTAAGTAAACTTTAAGAAAGATGTAGTTGAGTGTAGAAAATCAACATTTTTAGTTTCAATGTCACTTAAATCCCATGCTATAAAGATGTCGTCCAAATACCAGGCGTAAAAATACCATCCATGTATATTACTTTGATTCAACAAAAAACGCTTCTCCCATTGCAGAAGTACTATGTTTGCAAAGACAGGGGCACAACTTGTCCCCATCGCTACTCCCTTCTTCTGGTGAAAAAACTGTCCATTAGTAAACACAAAATTATTTTTCAGAACTATTTCCATCAAAGTGTGCAATACATTGATTTAATTGTTACTAAAGGCCTTAGATTCCAATAAAAATTAATGGAACATCTCCAGCCCTTCATCTTGAGGAATAATGTTAAACTTAACTACATCAAATGTGACAAAAGCTAGTTCTGAACTATACCTTACATTTCTCAATTTTATGTAGAAAGTCCCATGAGTCCCTAATGATATGAGTTTCTGCCTGAATAAGGGGTTTGACCTTCTGATCGATAAAAGTGGTCATAGGATGTGTAATGGAAGTACTACCACTAACAATAGGTTGCATGGGGGAGCAGTCAAACATTTATGTATTATGTGGCCTTGTTGGACTTAATCTTCTTAGTTTCTTGTTTAGTTTAATAAGTAAGCTTGTATCTTTATGAGAATAGCTCTTTCTGATTTTGGCCATGACTTTTTTTCCTTTGTTATACATTCTTTTAAGGCAAGGATTCTACCAGTGAGTTTTGCTTTTTTTGTTTGTTATGGGCTTATTTCTGAGAGGAACAACAGCATTTGTGCAACCATTCACATATTCATTTTTGTTCATATTTTAGCATCATCCTTGGTAAGGGTAGAATGCTGCTTAATCCAAGGCACACACCTTTCACTGACAAATATTCGGAGAGGTCTATAATTTCTCTTTTAACATAGTCCAGTGAGATACCTCTCAGCTCATTTACTCCCACATGGATTATGATAGGATCATATTTGTACATGTTATGCAGTGATTTGAGTCTACCCATGTTTCAGTAACAGTCACTGCTTTTTCATATCCTATGGCAGTACCTGATGAATCTGCTTTCATCCACTTTCATATGGTGCTCATTGCTCTGTTATGCTTAACCCCATTATGTAAAAAAACAGACCAAACCACGGATACCTTGCTCAAGCAAACCAACGGAAATAAAGTTGAATAAGAGTAACAGTTAACAACTGTTAAAGAAACCAAAAAGTCACCTTAACATCACTTTATTCAAAACGTTTTCGCCTTGCTTAATAGCTTGGCTTCATCAGAGGAATGTAGAACCAATTTCAAAGTACAACTTTTAAATAAAAAAGGAAATGATGTCATCACACTACGTATTTTCTTAAAAACATATCACTTAAAAAAGCATACAACAAATAATTAGTGTATACATAAAAGATACTTAAAATACATGAACGGTAAGTAACCCTGTTAACTCCTATAAAATGGGAGATCCATTTAAAAATGCATTGAAGGTAGATTTAAAAATAGATAACAAATAAGGGGAATAGTTCTCACTATTAATATGTACAAATATTTTAACCTAATGGAATTATAAATGTATTAATATGTACAATAATATGCAAAGGTAAATAAACACCTTATCAAATAAACTTTTTTAACGAAGGTAACTTCTTAATTTTAAAATGGGCATAATATTACAATTGTCATTCAATCCAGGCCAGTGGAAGGCATCAGTCCTAAATTGCCACTCCAATTCTTTAATTTCTAATAGGAGTGTAATAGGACCCCCCCTAATTGATGTATTAACTTGGTCTATAGCCATGAACGAGAAACTGTGCCCTTCATATTCCATCAAATGTTTAGCAAGCGCATTACTTTCGTTTCTCTTATTCATGGCGTAAATGTGCTCATATATTCTGTCTCTAAATCTGCGGTCCGTCTTTCCAATGTAGAAAGACGGACAGCAGTTACAAAAAGCGACATAAACAACAGATCTGCTTTCGCAGTTGAGTGGGTACCTAATATTGTACTTATGGTCCCTTAGTTTAAATGTCTGGCCAGATTTTATTTTACTACACCTGTTGCAAAAGCCACAGGGGTACATACCCAGTTTTTTATTAAACAGTCTATCTAAGTTATTCTTCTGTAATAATTCTTTTAGGTTTGCATTCCTTTTAAACACAAATTTCGGAAATTGCCCAAATTTCTTAATTAAATTTGGATTACTCAAAATAAAATCCCAATTTTTCTGAATAATGGCAATAATTTCCTTAGTATCAAAACTAAACGTGGTCACGTAACATAGGGCTGGGTCAAAGTCAGTTATTTTTCTAAGACCCTCATGATTAACTTGTATAACTGGGCCTTGGCTGGGTTGGAAATCATTCTCTTGAGGAGGCGGGTTATTCAACTCCTGGTTTGTTAAAATTGCTTTATAGAAACCATTACTTCTTTTTAAAGATACTTCTTTCAAAATCTCATGTACAAATTTGGAAGGGTAACTACGTTTTAAAAATAGTTCTGTAAGAAAAGCACATTCTTTATAGAAAAAATCCAACGTACTGCACATTCTCGCTGCTCTAACAAATTGTCCTTTGACAATAGCTTTTTTCTGCTTGTAAGGATGGTGGCTAGAGTAATGCAAGAATGAATTACAGTACGTGGATTTTCTATGTATTTTTGAAGTAAAGGTGCTTGTATTAAAGTCTTTTTCTAACTTCACATCTAGGTAATCAATACTAGATGTAGAAAAAGTGTAGGTAAAATTCAAAAATTCTACAGAGTTATTGATAGATGAAATAAAGGAATCGGCTGATATACTATCACCATCAAATAAGATAAAAATATCATCTAAAAATCTCGTGTAGTATTTAACTGGTTTCGAAAGCTCAGGTGAGGAGAAGATAAAATGTTTCTCCCAATAACCCATTACGAAGTTGGCTACTGAAGCTCCACAAGGAGAGCCCATAGCCACTCCCTGTTTCTGTAAATAATATTTTTTATCAAAAATGAAGTAATTCGTGGATAACACTATATCCAGAATTTCTGTAATCACATCAATTTCAGTTTTTGGAGCTCCAATTTCAGACAACAATAAAGCCAACCATTCCAGGGCTTCTTGGTGAGGTATGGAAGTATATAAGTCAACCACATCAACAGTGAGAAAATTAACCTCACTGTTGAAGGGTTGACTACTCATGGCCTCTAAAAAGGACCATGAATCCTTACAAATTCCTGGTAGGTGTATAATGTATTTGGATAACAATTTGTCAACAAGCTTTGCACTAGGATAGGTCAACGAGGACCTACCATCAATTAAGGCTCTCATTGGTGGACTAACCAAATCCTTGTGTATTTTTGGTATGCCGAACATGACAGGTAATTTGGGTAATGTCATGTCTATATAGTTATAAGTCTCCAAGTCAATTTTACCTTCGAGATATAAATCGCGAAAGTAGCCCCTTGTTCTTTTTTGGGCGACTTGGATCTCATTAAGAGAAACTTCGGCATACGCGGTAGTGTCTAGTACAGAAAGCATTTTTTCTTTGTACATTAGGTCATTAAATAATACAAGGCCACCTCCCTTGTCTGGTTTTATGATTCTAACAGGTGTGTTACATAAATTTGTTAACAATTCAGATTGAACTTTACTAGTATTGAAGACAATGTTAGAACCTTTCAAAGGTCTATTATTAAACAGGTGCCTCAAATCCACCTCACATGCCTGCTCGAACGGGATCAGAGATGGGTGGAGAGGTGGGTTAAATACACTTGGTGATTTTAAAAATACAGTAGGATTAGAATCAGAAGAGTCGTTGTTATAAAACAGTTTCAAATTGAGTTTCCTAACAAAACATTTCAGATTTATCATTTCTTTTGAAACGTCACCAAACTTACTAGGCACAAAAGTGTGGCCATAGGATAATAACTCAATTAATTCTCCTGATAGTTCAAAGTCAGTGAAGTTATAAATTTTAAAGTCACCATTCTTGTTCATTAAAATTTTTGGGACCTGTTGAACATTAATTTCTTCATTAGCACTAGCAACACCTGGGTGAACAGTCAGGGAATCCCCCATAAAACCAGAGGGGGAAATCATTTCCAATTCCGTCTCCTGTTGTTCCGTGACCGTGGGTTGCGTTGTTCTAAAAAAGTATTATTGTTATTGTTGTGAAAATTATTGTTGCCCATTTTGTTATTTACACTTGCGTTTTTAATTCTATTACTGCGCCTTAGACCAGCACTAGAATTATTATCAGGAACTTGTTGAAAGCCATCTTCATCACTATCCACCTCAATATCGTCATAGGTTTCAGTGTTTGAATTATTACCAGCTCCATTAGGTGATGGTATTTTGTGGTCAATGAAACGAAGTTTGGGGTAGGCGGTATCATTTTGGTAAGCCTGCCTATCCCTCACCAGTTTCTTAGCTTTGTTGAATTTAAGTTTCGCAAGCATAGCCTCAATACTAGTTAATGTCCAGTCATAGTCTATTTTAAACATTTGGAAATTTAAATCTTCTTTCAACTGTCTGTCCAGTAAGTCAATGTCTTTCAATAATGCATCAATATGGAGCTCATAATGTTTTATTATGAGTTGTAGTAGTTGGAATCCTTGTGTCTGAAATAAGTCTTTAAGTTCATTAAAGAACAATTCAGTATTAATGAGCCCTGATGGTGCAAATGAATTACGAAGGCCTTTAGGAATAAGCCCTTCTTGAATGCACTGCTTGAAATACGATGATTCTAGTTGAAGTTTTTTTAGTTTAAGAACACTGTTATCAAACGCTTTCAGTTTGTCTGCCATACTACTAGTAGAGCCAGAAACATTAGCTGACCCCATGTTACCAAGCTGTACAGAAGCAAAATTAAAAGCTTCAGTGTTCACAAGCCAAGCTGTAGTATCTGAAAGAAAACTTACTTTGTTAGATGTACACGCAGGTGGTAACCCTCTTCTCTGAGGTAGTGCATTACCAAGATCTCCTGAATCTCCGTTAACAAGTGTAGTGCCAAATGACTGCATAGTTTGGACAGCCTCTCTGTGTTGGCCAGTTGAGTTGATGTTGGAAAAGGTTCTACTAGTGCCGTTTACACCAGATGTAAGTTGTAACGGTTGCGCTGCTGGAATGGAATCGTCCCTCGAAGAGCCCGTCGAAACAGATGAAATAGGTAAACTATTTTGTTCAGACGCGCCGTTGTTACCATAGGATTCCTTCCTTTCTACAGCGTCAAGTCTAGCGTTGAGTCTGTCCAATTTCTCGGACAGGGCTGCTAGTAATGTAGAAATATGTCCAGTAGTCTCCGGAAAATCTGTACTGTGCTGGTTAGGTATTTCATTCGAAAATAAGGTTGGAGTGCTAGGGCTGACAGGTCTATCCGTGGCCATCTCGAAACGAATGGGTTACAGCAACGACACACAGACTTGTAAAAAAACAGACCAAACCACGGATACCTTGCTCAAGCAAACCAACGGAAATAAAGTTGAATAAGAGTAACAGTTAACAACTGTTAAAGAAACCAAAAAGTCACCTTAACATCACTTTATTCAAAACGTTTTCGCCTTGCTTAAAATATTTGTACATATTAATAGTGAGAACTATTCCCCTTATTTGTTATCTATTTTTAAATCTACCTTCAATGCATTTTTAAATGGATCTCCCATTTTATAGGAGTTAACAGGGTTACTTACCGTTCATGTATTTTAAGTATCTTTTATGTATACACTAATTATTTGTTGTATGCTTTTTTAAGTGATATGTTTTTAAGAAAAATACGTAGTGTGATGACATCATTTCCTTTTTTATTTAAAAGTTGTACTTTGAAATTGGTTCTACATTCCTCTGATGAAGCCAAGCTATTAAGCAAGGCGAAAAAGTTTTGAATAAAGTGATGTTAAGGTGACTTTTTGGTTTCTTTAACAGTTGTTAACTGTTACTCTTATTCAACTTTATTTCCGTTAGTTTGCTTGAGCAAGGTATCCGTGGTTTGGTCTGTTTTTTTACAAGTCTGTGTGTCGTTGCTGTAACCCATTCGTTTCGAGATGGCCACGGATAGACCTGTCAGCCCTAGCACTCCAACCTTATTTTCGAATGAAATACCTAACCAGCACAGTACAGATTTTCCGGAGACTACTGGACATATTTCTACATTACTAGCAGCCCTGTCCGAGAAATTGGACAGACTCAACGCTAGACTTGACGCTGTAGAAAGGAAGGAATCCTATGGTAACAACGGCGCGTCTGAACAAAATAGTTTACCTATTTCATCTGTTTCGACGGGCTCTTCGAGGGACGATTCCATTCCAGCAGCGCAACCGTTACAACTTACATCTGGTGTAAACGGCACTAGTAGAACCTTTTCCAACATCAACTCAACTGGCCAACACAGAGAGGCTGTCCAAACTATGCAGTCATTTGGCACTACACTTGTTAACGGAGATTCAGGAGATCTTGGTAATGCACTACCTCAGAGAAGAGGGTTACCACCTGCGTGTACATCTAACAAAGTAAGTTTTCTTTCAGATACTACAGCTTGGCTTGTGAACACTGAAGCTTTTAATTTTGCTTCTGTACAGCTTGGTAACATGGGGTCAGCTAATGTTTCTGGCTCTACTAGTAGTATGGCAGACAAACTGAAAGCGTTTGATAACAGTGTTCTTAAACTAAAAAAACTTCAACTAGAATCATCGTATTTTAAGCAGTGCATTCAAGAAGGGCTTATTCCTAAAGGCCTTCAGAATTCATTTGCACCATCAGGGCTCATTAATACTGAATTGTTCTTTAATGAACTTAAAGACTTATTTCAGGCACAAGGATTCCAACTACTACAACTCATAATAAAACATTATGAGCTCCATATTGATGCATTATTGAAAGACATTGACTTACTGGACAGACAGTTGAAAGAAGATTTAAATTTCCAAATGTTTAAAATAGACTATGACCGGACATTAACTAGTATTGAGGCTATGCTTGCGAAACTTAAATTCAACAAAGCTAAGAAACTGGTGAGGGATAGGCAGGCTTACCAAAATGATACCGCCTACCCCAAACTTCGTTTCATTGACCACAAAATACCATCACCTAATGGAGCTGGTAATAATTCAAACACTGAAACCTATGACGATATTGAGGTGGATAGTGATGAAGATGGCTTTCAACAAGTTCCTGATAATAATTCTAGTGCTGGTCTAAGGCGCAGTAATAGAATTAAAAATGCAAGTGTAAATAACAAAATGGGCAACAATAATTTTCACAACAATAACAATAATACTTTTTTAGAACAACGCAACCCACGGTCACGGAACAACAGGAGACGGAATTGGAAATGATTTCCCCCTCTGGTTTTATGGGGGATTCCCTGACTGTTCACCCAGGTGTTGCTAGTGCTAATGAAGAAATTAATGTTCAACAGGTCCCAAAAATTTTAATGAACAAGAATGGTGACTTTAAAATTTATAACTTCACTGACTTTGAACTATCAGGAGAATTAATTGAGTTATTATCCTATGGCCACACTTTTGTGCCTAGTAAGTTTGGTGACGTTTCAAAAGAAATGATAAATCTGAAATGTTTTGTTAGGAAACTCAATTTGAAACTGTTTTATAACAACGACTCTTCTGATTCTAATCCTACTGTATTTTTAAAATCACCAAGTGTATTTAACCCACCTCTCCACCCATCTCTGATCCCGCTCGAGCAGGCATGTGAGGTGGATTTGAGGCACCTGTTTAATAATAGACCTTTGAAAGGTTCTAACATTGTCTTCAATACTAGTAAAGTTCAATCTGAATTGTTAACAAATTTATGTAACACACCTGTTAGAATCATAAAACCAGACAAGGGAGGTGGCCTTGTATTATTTAATGACCTAATGTACAAAGAAAAAATGCTTTCTGTACTAGACACTCACAGATGTCAAGTTTCTCTTAATGAGATCCAAGTCGCCCAAAAAGAACAGGGGCTACTTTCGCGATTTATATCTCGAAGGTAAAATTGACTTGGAGACTTATAACTATATAGACATGACATTACCCAAATTACCTGTCATGTTCGGCATACCAAAAATACACAAGGATTTGGTTAGTCCACCAATGAGGGCCTTAATTGATGGTAGGTCCTCGTTGACCTATCCTAGTGCAAAGCTTGTTGACAAATTGTTATCCAAATACATTATACACCTACCAGGAATTTGTAAGGATTCATGGTCCTTTTTAGAGGCCATGAGTAGTCAACCCTTCAACAGTGAGGTTAATTTTCTCACTGTTGATGTGGTTGACATATACTTCCATACCTCACCAAGAAGCCCTGGAATGGTTGGCTTTATTGTTGTCTGAAATTGGAGCTCCAAAAACTGAAATTGATGTGATTACAGAAATTCTGGATATAGTGTTATCCACGAATTACTTCATTTTTGATAAAAAATATTATTTACAGAAACAGGGAGTGGCTATGGGCTCTCCTTGTGGAGCTTCAGTAGCCAACTTCGTAATGGGTTATTGGGAGAAACATTTTATCTTCTCCTCACCTGACCTTTCGAAACCAGTTAAATACTACACGAGATTTTTAGATGATATTTTTATCTTATTTGATGGTGATAGTATATCAGCCGATTCCTTTATTTCATCTATCAATAACTCTGTAGAATTTTTGAATTTTACCTACACTTTTTCTACATCTAGTATTGATTACCTAGATGTGAAGTTAGAAAAAGACTTTAATACAAGCACCTTTACTTCAAAAATACATAGAAAATCCACGTACTGTAATTCATTCTTGCATTACTCTAGCCACCATCCTTACAAGCAGAAAAAAGCTATTGTCAAAGGACAATTTGTTAGAGCAGCGAGAATGTGCAGTACGTTGGATTTTTTCTATAAAGAATGTGCTTTTCTTACAGAACTATTTTTAAAACGTAGTTACCCTTCCAAATTTGTACATGAGATTTTGAAAGAAGTATCTTTAAAAAGAAGTAATGGTTTCTATAAAGCAATTTTAACAAACCAGGAGTTGAATAACACGCCTCCTCAAGAGAATGATTTCCAACCCAGCCAAGGCCCAGTTATACAAGTTAATCATGAGGGTCTTAGAAAAATAACTGACTTTGACCCAGCCCTATGTTACGTGACCACGTTTAGTTTTGATACTAAGGAAATTATTGCCATTATTCAGAAAAATTGGGATTTTATTTTGAGTAATCCAAATTTAATTAAGAAATTTGGGCAATTTCCGAAATTTGTGTTTAAAAGGAATGCAAACCTAAAAGAATTATTACAGAAGAATAACTTAGATAGACTGTTTAATAAAAAGCTGGTATGTACCCTGTGGCTTTTGCAACAGGTGTAGTAAAATAAAATCTGGCCAGACATTTAAACTAAGGGACCATAAGTACAATATTAGGTACCCACCAACTGCGAAAGCAGATCTGTTGTTTATGTCGCTAGACTGCTGTCCGCCTTTCTACATTGGAAAGACGGACCGCAGATTTAGAGACAGAATATATGAGCACATTTACGCCATGAATAAGAGAAACGAAAGTAATGCGCTTGCTAAACATTTGATGGAATATGAAGGGCACAGTTTCTCGTTCATGGCTATAGACCAAGTTAATACATCAATTAGGGGGGGTCCTATTACACTCCTATTAGAAATTAAAGAATTGGAGTGGCAATTTAGGACTGATGCCTTCCACTGGCCTGGATTGAATGACAATTGTAATATTATGCCCATTTTAAAATTAAGAAGTTACCTTCGTTAAAAAAGTTTATTTGATAAGGTGTTTATTTACCTTTGCATATTATTGTACATATTAATACATTTATAATTCCATTAGGTTAAAATATTTGTACATATTAATAGTGAGAACTATTCCCCTTATTTGTTATCTATTTTTAAATCTACCTTCAATGCATTTTTAAATGGATCTCCCATTTTATAGGAGTTAACAGGGTTACTTACCGTTCATGTATTTTAAGTATCTTTTATGTATACACTAATTATTTGTTGTATGCTTTTTTAAGTGATATGTTTTTAAGAAAATACGTAGTGTGATGACATCATTTCCTTTTTTATTTAAAAGTTGTACTTTGAAATTGGTTCTACATTCCTCTGATGAAGCCAAGCTATTAAGCAAGGCGAAAACGTTTTGAATAAAGTGATGTTAAGGTGACTTTTTGGTTTCTTTAACAGTTGTTAACTGTTACTCTTATTCAACTTTATTTCTGTTGGTTTGCTTGAGCAAGGTATCCGTGGTTTGGTCTGTTTTTTTACAAGTCTGTGTGTCGTTGCTTTAACCCCATTATGTGACAGAAAGCAATTCTAAAATCAACATGTGGAGACAGTTATATATGTATAACAAGTTCCAGGGTTTAATTTACAATATAGTGGATGTTTCACTTTTCATTACTGTTACGAAGTCTGATGCACACGTATTCTCTTGATTCATACTTTTCTCATTATCCCTGTAATTGTGGACTTTTGCTAGCAAAAGAATAACTTCTTCTGTGGTATGCTCAGGTAATGCTCAAGTCTACCAAATGTTGATTAACACTGGAAGGTGTTTGATCTAGCATTTTGCCAACATTAATTACAATTTTCTTTCCTATAACAATTTACCTGGTTAAGTATTGACAGCATATGTTATTCCCCCACCACTGTTCTGCTTACTCCTTAATTAGTCTACCAGTATCCTAGACCTGCTTTATCCAAATTGTGATCACTTTAATGTAAACAGCATGACGATCGATCACTTTAATGTAAACAGCATGACGATCGATGCTCCCTCCAACATACAGAATTCCTTACTGCTCATGCATTATTCAGTCAGCACACTACATGTAGTAGCAGTGACAACAGTAACGATATTACATTTACAGTTATAGAGCTGGAACTGCCTATGAAATTACAACATTAAACCCAAGGTTATCCACAGTGTTAATGGTCTGCACCTGGGTCTTGTCATGCATGCTTCTCCTTTCCATTTACAATATTATTTCTGTACTGTCACACATTGTTTTCTTGAATACAGACTTCACAACAGCGTATACATAATATTCCAAGTAGCAAGGGAGAATCATCTGCAATTAGGTAGTCTAGAATTCATCTCTTGAGTCGAGATGGAAGAGATATCTGCAACAAGGGAAGAAGGAAGACAATACTACAGGAAATTTCTTATTTAATGCTGTGACTGGCTGCTCCTTCCAGCACCCCATGATCTGATTTGCTGATGAGCCAAACCATTATCTGTTTACTGTCACTCCCCTTCCAAGCATGAAGATTGATGGGGGGGGGGGGGTATTGCAGCATACTCACGGACTTTAAAAAACGTGTTTGCCAGCACTAAAACTAGGACATTTGGCCCCCTAATGAAATTCTGCATGGAAGAATGGATGGCAAGGCAAAAATCGTGACTGTCACTTATAAATCAGTGCAGCTGGCAGAAATGTATGAAATCCTATAGCCTGATGCTTAACTGTTTAAAAAAGTAGGTGAGCTAGATATGTTATTCATGGTGAAGACAGAAATCTGTATATGACAGTGTGTGTGTGTGTGTGTGTGTGTGTGTGTGTGTGTGTGTGTGTGTGTGTGTGTGTGTGTGTGTGTGTGTGTGTGTGTGTGTAAATGTGTGTGTGTGTGTGTGTGTGTGTGTGTGTGTGTGTGTGTGTGTGTGTGTGTGTGTGTGTGTTTGTGTGTGTGTGTGTGTGTGAAAGTGGAAATGTATTGTAATGCCTCTATATGTCTAATATCTTAGTCACCTATTATCAAAGTCCTTTTGACCTCTGATATCAAACTGACTTTGCATTTTTAAGATTTATCCTGGAGTTTTTTCTGAAGCAGGACATGGTAAACAGTCACAGTCAAAGTTCTTTTCAAAATGTGTGTGTAGAATGGAGTGAGTGACAGGGAAAAAGGAAAGGATGAGTTTAAAACAGAAATTAAGGTGCAGAGGTATGACTTGTTCTGCTTGCAAAATCCAAAGAGTTGCTGGAATTATACAAATACAGCTTTTGTTGCTAAGTTTTGTTGGATTACCTATGGAATATGACTGTCCTGTAACCTAGGGAGGATGGGATTACATGTTGAAAAGACTGATGATGTCTTAGATGGGCTGGTTTTGCTCTACAGAGGAAATAAAGTACATTTTCCGCAAATGTTTAGGAGGACCTATAATGTTGTTTGAGATTTTCCTGTCTCATAAGTGCAAAAAAGAACTGATTTCAGTATCTGTATATAAAGTTCCCCATCTTATATAATGTAGAAAAAATAACCAGGAGAACTGCTTCTCTTTTTTTAACTTTTCTCCTGTTGCCTAGACCATCAGCCACCTCCTGTGCAACTGGCCTATTCATTCCATAACAATGTAGTAAGGGTCAAAGAGCAATACACAGGATGGGAGCAAGAAATGGGCTGTCCTAATTGAACACTCTGTCACTTCTACAAGAGACCTTGATATCAAGCCTACCAATACTGATGCATGACAAACAGCTATCCCAGTCTCCACCAGGGAAATCTCAACTAACCTGTCCAGCTCCATGTGCATGTAAAATCTCTCACACCCCAGGAAAGACAAGCAGGTTAAATCTCTTCACTCCTCCCTACTTAAATCCTTTAGTGCATAGGCCAACAGTCAAGCCTGAGTGTTTCACTCACAGTCAGGGTTCCCTCCTTCCGTGTTACAGAGAAAGTTTGGTTGAACTGTTTTCTGGGTTCATTATATAGTTTAAAGGACTTTCTCTCCCAAGCAAACCATGTTAGTCACAAGAGTTGATATTTTGTATTTCTTTGTTAAAAGGAATTATTTCAGATACAGGTTGAATTAACCAATCTAAGTTTGTTGTTATTTGCGTTGAAACAAGATAAACTGTGTTGAAAGAAGACAAACTGTCACATACTAGGTTTGTTCCTTTCCTGCTGAGCATCTCTGAATAAATAACAGGTTATACAGCATCAAATTGTTTTTGATGTGCCTTTTCTAACTGTATAATCCTCAAGTCACTACAGTTTTTCCACTCATGCCTATCTGTCTATCACTCTATGTGTGCGCACATACAATTATTTCAGCAAATATTTATTAAAACGGTAGTTGACTCTCACATAGTTTAGCAGAATCCAATTATCACATTTATCATATCATAAATATTCACAAATGCAGTCTTAAAAGGTTTTCTTCAGAGATCATGACATCAGCTATCTAACAAGCAAAGCAAATATAACCCTGCACAATACTGACCTCTCTCTTCCAAACATATAACGCCTTACATATATGCCCAAACTCATAGCCTATAAATACATAATTATAGGACAAAGATGCTGCTACACTAAAATGAATAATATCAAGAAACTAGTTTAACTTGCTTATTGTTGTGGCAGCAAAATTAAAACATAAACAAGTAACATTATCATCCAGACAACTTGATAAACAATTCCTTTCTACATGTGTATTTTTGAGCTGCTCTCAAAAAATTCCTCATTTAAATCTGCCTACAAAGGTATACAAACATTTGCATAGCCATCCTGCCCCTCCAACCCCTTATTCACATATACTAATTCCAGTACTGCACAACCATGACTACAGGACAGTCTCTTACGCAAGTTCCAAGACCACCACTGAAGGTTCAATCAATGTGTAGTTCAATAAACTTTGCACTCAATTGACTGAGACTGAAAACACAGGTGGAGTAAAGCAACATCTGAGTTTATCTGAATTGCCACCCCCAACCCCCAACACATTATCTATCTATCTATCTATCTATCTATCTATCTATCTATCTATCTATCTATCTATCTATATATCTATCTGTCTATCTATCTATATATCTTTCTTGTGCAATTGTGCTTATCAATCTATCTATCTATCTATCTATCTATCTATCTATCTATCTATCGGTTCACTTCAAAATTTTGAAAGTTCAAAATCCTGAATCTCAAAATCATGAACTCAAAATTTCGAAAGCTCAAAATACTGAAAACTCAAAACACTGAATCTCATAATACTGAAAAACATACAGGACACCAACACTGACAGAAACATATTACTCATCCACAGTTATAAGTAGGGGTGCATACCCCTATGCATCCCCAGCCCCCCACACCCCCTGCTACATAAATATATCAACTCTGAGATCACACTTCACAGAAGAAAATGGCAAACATACCATTACATGCTTCATGACTACCTGTTGTAACCTTAGTGATGTTCCCTTTTAATGTACTATACTACAACATAACTCATGTTAGTGTAGTGAAGTGCGATCTCAGATTTGATATATTTAAGTAGCAGGGGCTGTGGGGGGCTGGGGATGCATAGGGACTTGCACCCCTACTTATAATTGTGGATGAGTAATATGTTTCTAAAGCTTATAGTTGCTTTAGACTGATATGGTTTGTCTTTTCTTTGTTTCTGTATGTATTTCTGCTGCAATATAGTCAGTGTTGGTGTCCTGTATGTTTTTCAGTATTATGAGATTCAGTATTATGAGTTGTCAGTATTTTGAGGTTTTGAGATTTTGAGATTTCAAAATTTTGAAGTGAACCCATATATATATATATATATATATATATATATATATATATATATATATATATATATATATATTTAGACAGAGAGAGAGAGAAATAGATAGATAGATAGATAGATAGATAGATAGATAGATAGATAGGCATATACATTTGTAATGCAAGGAAGCACATGCAGATGCTCTGGAGCCTTAAGTAGGAAACCAGTACAAAAGTTCAGCTTTAGTCGCACAGCAAGAGAAGAAGCAGGAAAGAGTGGCAGATCTGCTGCAGACAATGTTGTGTAGTGATATGCCAGTCAGTTCCCATAAGAAAGTGCAACAGATGAGGCAGAATGCAGTTGGAGAAAAAACGTCACATGAAGATGTTCTGGAACTTTCTGTAGAATGCCCACACAACAAAGAATGTGGCCTGACTTTAGACAAAAATGATCTAACTAATGCATAGCATATTGCACAAAGGATAATTGCACTGATGATTACTATTGCAGTGAAAAAAAGAGAGAGAAAAGAAAGATAAAAAGGATGGAAAAAAAACACGGGTAAGATCTTAACATTGCACTATGTGGTCTCCTTCAGTAGTGGGGGTAGTGCTAAGACAGTAGGAGGCGTTATAGTTTCTGATGGCTATGGTCAGGAAGGATTTCCTGTGATTTTCAGTGGAGCACTTTATGTTCATCTAAAGGAACTTCTCTGTCCAGCCACTATTCTGTTGAGTAGGTGGTCAAAATTTTCCATAATGGAATTTAGTTCCACTAACATTCTTCTCTCAGCCACAGTTTTGAGGGTGTCCACCTCTTCTCCAACTACTGTACTAGCCTTCCTTACCAATTTATTGACTCTGCTTGCCACAGCCTTCTTTATGTTACTACCAGCACAACACTGTGAAGGAGATAGCACTGGCCACTACAGTCTCATAGAGCAACCGCAGCATAGTGTTGCTTATTCCAAAGGATCTGAGTAAGTGCAGCCTCTCTGACCCTTTCTATATGCCACCTGCGAGTTTTTGGACCAGTCCAGCTTAGTGTCCAGGTGCACCCCCAAATACTTCTAGTCCTGAACAATCTCTACTTCAACCCCTCTGATTAACAGAGGAATCATTGGGGGATGAGATTGTGATATTCCTGGATCTACTACCAGCTCCTTCATTGTACTGATGTTCAGCTGCAACTGATTAATCTCACACCATTTCAAAATTCTGTCCACCATCCTCCTGTATTCCTCCTTGTCTCAGTGCCTGATACGTCTTACTATGACTGAGTCATCCGAGAATTTTTGCAGGTGACAGCACTCAGTGTTATAGCTGAAGTCTGTGTAAAACAGGGTGAAAAGGAAAGGTGATAAAACTGTCCCCTACAGTGCTCCAGTGCTACATAGCAGTGTGTCAGACATGCAGCCCTGCAGTTACACATAGTGAGGCCTATCAGTCAGATAATTCAGGATTCATGAAACTAAGGGTGCATCCACATTCATCACTGACAGATTACTTCCCAGCCTGTCTGGCTGGATAGTACTAAAGGCACTTGAGAAGTTGGAGAACATGATTCTGAGGAATCCTCCCAGTTTGTCCAGATGAATGTATGCTCCATGCATAAGGTGGATAATGGCATCTTTAACCCCTATCTTCTCCAGGAATGTGAACTGAAGGGGGTCTATTTGTGGGGTCTACTTCACATTGTCGCAAGCTGACAATATCGAGTCTGATATTGTCAGCACGACAATATCGAAAGTGAAGAACATTGTGTAAACGGAAATCTCTGTAATGGGAGATTTCCATTTACCTCAATGTAGTGCGATCTTGGAGTTGGTATATTTAAGTAGGGGGGTGTGGGGGGCACAGCCCCCCATGTGGGAGGTGCAGGGGGGCTTGTCCCTCCTGCCTACGCCATTTAGTTTTTTTTTTTTAATTTGTTTTTTTTTATGTTATTTGATGTTTTACTTAATCGATCAATAATGTTCGACCTTCATTGATTCGATTAAGTAAACTTTCGATAACGTGATATAGATGCTATTTGTGACCTGACACTGGGGTGAAGTATTTCGATGACCAGCCTCTCAAGGACTTTCATGCAGTGTGACATGAGTGCCACAGACCTGTAATCTGAAGTATACCACGGGTGTGCCTTCTTTGGCACCGGAATCATACACAATGTTTTCCACAACACAAGTACCCTATGGCTACTGAGTCTCAAGTTGATGATCCTGAGTAGCACCCCTCCAAACTGTGAGGCGCAGGTCTTCTGCACCTGTGGGCTAATGATATCAGGCCCCAATGCTTTTGTAGAGCAAGGTCTTCTTATTTCTCTGATAATCCAGTCCTCAGACAGGATGATAGTTGAACTGCTATCCTTTGCTTTGCCAGCCGAGGTGGGAGTGTGGGTGTTTTTTGTTTGTGCCATTGTCTGGATGTTGTGTTGAACAGTAGAGACTTGGGAGGGGAGAGTAGAGGCAGACATGGTATGCATTTTGCTATCCAGGAGGGCATCTTCCTTTTGCAAGTGGGGACCACATCACATGCTTGTCTGCTGCTTTTTATCAAACCTATTAAAGAACATATTAAATTCATTGGCTCTCTCTTTACTCCCCTCCATCACATGGCTGCCAGACATATAGCCAGTAATGGTCTTCATCCCCCTCCATACTTCTTTGCTGTTGGACTATTGCATTTTTTGTTCTAACTTCCTCCTGTACCTGTCCTTCCACTCCTTAAGCTTTTCAGCCAGCTGTGTCTGTGCCTTTTTCACTGCGCCCCTGTCTCTGGACTTCAGTGCTCTCTTTTTCTCATTCAGGAGGGCTTTGATATCCTTGATGATCCATGGCTTGTTGTTTGGAATTCAGCATGTAGATTTTAAGGGTACAGTGGTTTCCACACAGACGTTGATGCATTCAGTGACACAGTCAGTGAGGCTATTGATGTCTTCCCTATGAGGCTCACAGATGGCATCCCAGTCTGTGGTCTCAAAGCAGTCCTGAAGGGTTGTGCTGGCTTCCCTAATCCACTTCTTGACCTTCATGATGGTGACTGGCTGCCTTTTAACCAGTGGCATACAGAGGAGAAGAAGATGCACCAGGTTGTGGTCTGATCTCCCAAGCAAACAAGATAAATGTGTGTGTGTGTGTGTGTGTGTGTGTGTGTGTGTGTGTGTGTGTGTGTGTGTGTGTGTGTGTGTGTGTGTGTGTGTGTGTGTGTTGTCACAGCTGTGTCACAGTGTTTTTTTTTTATTTTTTTTATTTTGTACAGTTGCATTACTGCTTTACCAAAGAGTGCACAATAAGCTGGCAAATCAGAAAGAGGAAAATCCTTGTAGCAACCACTGGGATGCAGATGCATTTTGGGGTATGTGATAGACAATATATATGGATAAAATCAGATTTTTGAACACTATGTTGAAACAGAGGGTTGAAAGAAGAGTCTTCAGGGAGCAGCAAGTAAAGAATGAAGGCAATCTAGAAGATGCCATTGAAAAGTGGATGTGGATCAGGAACTGCTTTTGTAAGAAACTGATGAAGTTAACCTTGCTTATATGTTAAAAAAGAGTCTTGAAGGGAAATACTGAAATCTTGCACTGACTGCCTTGTGGGACTCTGTATGAATGATATACCACAACTGTGAAATGAAGTCTTTAAAGAGTACTGTGAATGGGCTAGATTTTTTTTCTGTCAATAAATAAAAACATTCAGAAGCCGTTTAGCTATTTATTTGTTGCTTGTTCATTATCTGGACAATCTGTAATCACCCTAATGCCATGGACAACAGCTTTGGTTACAGCTCAATGTTTTCATATAATGGTCAAGCTTTTTACTTATGCTGTACTGACAAGTCCATAAAAAGGACAAGTACTGCTAATGTGATCTGATTTTATTGACCTGCATTTGCACATTTTTCATGAGCGTTTTTTTAATAGAAGGTGTAAGGTATTGCACAGTGAAGTTATTGCCTTTTCTGGGTCACATTAATGTTTTTGTCTATATGTTTTTTTATGTATAAACTATTTACTTGTGGCTTTGTCTACCCTTATCTAAAAATTAAAAAAAAAAAAAAACATTTATTTTTTTTATTATTGCCAGCACTGTAATGTGCTACTATATAGCCACACACACACACACACACACACACCATGCATGCATACCAACATATGGACATCATGCAACGCCTGTCATGCAAACATGTTCATTTAAATACATTGCCAGAGTCAGTAGGCTGTGTTATTCTGTTGTATATATTTCCTTTCAAGTTTTCACCTTCAGTGTAGATTTCATTGTCATAGACTACCTGTTCTTGACTTTTGTCACCTGCTGACTTATTTATGTTTCTGAAACACAGAATTAGAATTAATGAATAAGCAAACTAGGCTGCATTTTCATCACTTCCAGTTTTCCTCTTTTCAAAAAGCAGAAGGAAAAAATTAAGTTAGTCAAAAGCAGGTAAATGGAATCTTCACTGCAACCTTTTAGGCAAATATATAGGTATATGAACATCAAATGAACAAATCTTTATTATAATTAAAACAAACACCTAAAAATGACAGATCTGTTGCAAAAGTTAAGTTTCTTCTGAGAAATGGTTCACTGAGGGGAAATGAGGTAGATTAACCTTTTCCCAACAAATAAAAAAACACATTGATAAGCTAACATTATTTGTCGGTGTCATATAAACCTCCTGATATCACTAAGACAGATTGTGCCATTTGAGACCGATCAAGCTGGCAAATACTTTTGGGATTATAGCTGACATACCATTTGCTATCCCTTATGTCAAATATTAAATCTATCATGAAGACTTTTATCCTGGCTC
The DNA here is from genome assembly GCF_019279795.1 of Protopterus annectens. Taxonomy (NCBI): domain Eukaryota; kingdom Metazoa; phylum Chordata; order Ceratodontiformes; family Protopteridae; genus Protopterus; species Protopterus annectens. Next base: position 858,335,431 of record NC_056732.1, on the reverse strand, counting down.
TTGAGTCTTTCTCCCCAGAGGCTGCTACCTGCGATATGCTTATGAACATATATTAGTTATCCACTTTATTCCTCCTAGCTATTCATTTTCTGTTCCTACAGCAATTAAAAAAAAAAAAACATAAGGCAAGCTGTTAATTGGTAACTCATTTACATATGAAGCTGTTTCCATACAGATTGAGAAAAATGTTATTAACTAAATGTTACAGCAAGTAAATTCAAAAATAATGCATTTTTATGTACAGAAATAGAACAAGCACATTTGCCCTAACAAGATAATACTGGGTATGTAGTTTCAGAGATCTGCCAATAAGAATGCTAATGCATTCTAGTAAGAGTGGATTTATGCATAAAGGTCAGTTCTTTTTTGCATTTTCTATTTCCCTTCAAGATAGTGCAACTTTTGTTACAGCATTTAATTTGAACTGTGCCCAAACTATACTCTAAAGCAAATCAATTTTGTTTGGGGAATGCAAGGTAATATATGAAGATATCCAGTACTAAATTATTTTGAAAACCTGCAATTAAAAAGCAACCACAGATGATTTTGATATATTTCTAAGCCGCTCCATTTGGCTTGTTTAATTTCTCATTATATACTATGTCACTTAGTACATGTCAGTTCACAACAGTATTTCAAACCCAGGAAACAAATGATTGCAAGTTAGAAAGGCTTAAGTTATTATCATATATTTGTAGATAACCACCTTCAAAAAGACACTCATTCTGCTACGATCCTATGCTGGAATTTATGAAATGCCTTGATGCTTATTTTATGTCTTCTGACTCATTAACTATTCTTTGAATGCAGAATGGTGTTAGTAGCATGCCTGTGCTTTGGTACAGAAGTCTATGGGTTCTACTCCCCCACGATGTAAACATGCTGCTGATAGTGTATTGTATTTTAAGGGATGGAATGCTGCAGTCCTGAGTATGCCCTTCTTTGTATGAGATGCCTAGTAACTATGAACCTATTGTCTTCTCATGTGGTACTTGCAGCTAATCCAGTGCTCTCTAGATTGTTTAACTAGATAGGTAGGAGGTTCAGTGCTCAGTATTGAAAACTTCTCTGTGTATGTGTCCTTGTCTTAGTGAGTGTGTGTAATGCTTGGTGTTGTACCACTTCCTCAGAGAAGAATGTGTAAAAAGTTGAGAGTGGGAGCTTGGCATAATGGTAAGGTGTTTACTTTACAATCACAAGGTGCAGGGTTTTATTCTCACATTAGGTAATTGACTAGGCTTAAAATGGCCCACAAGGGCAGTTAGCCTAGTACTAAAATATGGACCTATAAGATGTTGCAACAACCGTCAACTGTGACATAGAGATACAGGGTGGTATTCATAGTCCTAAGGTTCGCAGTAGCTATCTGTGAAGGTAGTTATATATGCAAATACAGTAATGGCATGTTATTTGTGATGACTATGTTAATGCAAAGGCATTTGCAAGGAAATGCATTTGTAAAAATGTTTAAAGTTGGTGAAGTTATGCTTTAAGTATGTGTGACGTACTGCGCTGAAACATAGGTGCTTCAGAAATATTCGGATATTATGATATTATGGACAGATTCAGCTATGTGCAAATAAGATAGAAGTACTGACAGATATTTAAGGGAAGTAGCACATATCACAGCTATTTGTATTAATTTAAGAAAATAGAAAGGGGTTTTATACATTTTGTCCACTGGTGTCCTTATGTGGACACCCTGATTGGTTCTAAAACTGGAAGTGGGAAGATAGAAAGACTGAAAAGTGGGAGGCATAACAGAGGGGCAGACAGAAGAACACATAAATATGGTTTTGCTGGAGGAGGGACTGGGGAGTTTCTACATTTTTGGCAGAGGATAGATGCCCTTATTTTTCATTTTTTTTATAAGAGCATACTTTGGGAAGAAAGTAGGTTAGAGAGTGAAGGGAGAAGATTAGGGAAGGAGAGAGGTGAAGAGGAGTTGCTACCACAAAGCAGTCCACAGGACCTCAAATGTTTACACTGTCTGACTGTCTGATGGTGGTGTAGTGGAAGACTCCAATGTTGATGGAGGTCTGTGGTGATTTGCTGGTCAGATGATTTCTGCAATGAGTTTAGCATCTGCTGTAAAAGGTCCTGCATGGGCTGATGTCTCTCATCTATCTGGTTCATCACATAATCAAATCCTGAGGCTCAAGGGTACTGTCACTTGCCAGACAGCACTATGTCGGTGTGCCTACAGGATTGGTGTCATCACCCTGACTTTGTGAGGATGTCCGTGAAAGGGCAGAGGATGAACATCCCCTGACATGGAAGGAATGTGACGGACTGCTCCTGGGACTTGTAGATCTGTGGAAAAAGGAGCTTAGGTTCATAGGTTCATCGGTAGGTACTAGGCTATTGGTTCTAGGGCCTATATAAGCCTAGCCAAAAAGGTGCCCTGGCTTTTGCCACCCAAGAAAAGTATTTACTTGTGCCCCTGTCAAACAGGCCACAGAAGTGATCCCCAGGGTGAATTTCCTATTTCCCATCCAATCATCAATATTTTTCTTGAAGAGAGCTAATGAGGAGCTTTGTTTGATATAGATAGGTAGTTTGTTCCAGAGTATGCAAAGTCTCTCGGACAGGAATCTATCACTCCAGCATGTTCTGTTTATTGTGGTGACAAGGTTTAGGTCCCTAGATCATGTAGCTCAGAGGGATTGGGATTTTTTTAAGTGGAGCATGTCCAACAGCTCTGGGTTTGACATAGCTTTGTATGTTAGGCAGAGATCACCTCTGAGTAGGCGATATGCGATGGAGTAAAGCTGGAGTTTTTTGTTGAGACGGTCTGTGTAGGGCATCTGTTTGAGGCTGGTAATCCTCTTTGTGAGATATTTCTGTGGCCTTTCCAGTTGTTGTAGATGTCTTGTGAGGTACATACCAAAAGAGGTGTTGTACTCTATAATAGGTCTAATGAGTGATGAGTAGAGGGGAACAATGACCTCTTTTTTTCCTGGATGAGAAACATTTTGTGATGAGGTGTGCCATGTAGAAGGATTTCCTGACTACTGTGGTGGTGTGATTATCAAAGGAGAGACTACAGTCCATCTGTGTCCCAAGGTCTCTTATCACACTTTTAGTGTTAAGTAGACTATCACTTATGTGGTAGTTCATGGGTACAGAGTTTTTTACCAAAAGGGATGACAATGCACATTTTGGCATTGAGTTTGAGGCCATAGCTTTGACACTAGGCATCTGTCTCAGTGAGGCCCTTTTGTAGGATGTCCACATTGTTAGTAGTTTCGATTATGGCTCCTAGTTTGCAGTCATCTGTGAACTTCATTAGCCAAAGACCTTCTGTGTTAGCCTGTACTTCAGAGAAGTGGATACCAAACAGGAGAGGACCCAGGACTGAACCCTGTGGTACTCCACTTATCACTGGTCTGAAGTTGGATATGGAGTCTGCTACTTTCACAGTGTGGGTTTGTCAGTGAGCCAGTTGACAACCCATCTTGAGACATAGGGATTTATACCTAGTTTAGTGAGTTTATCTATAATTCCAGAGTGGGGGATAGTGTTGAAAGCCTTGGCAAGATCTAGATAGGCTGTATTAACCACCTTACCCTCATCTATAGCTTTGGTGACTGCTTCAAAGAAGTTTATCAGGTTTAGGAGACATGATCTGCCTTTTACAACCCAAACTTGATGCGGTCCAGAGTTTGGAGATCACTAAAGTCTTTGTTTATAAGTTTCATGATGATATATTCCATGGCCTTGCAGAGCAGGCTCGTCAGGCTAATGGGGCAGTAGTTCCCGGAGTCCGTGGTTGATCCCCCTTTGCGGATTAGGATAACCATCACTGTGTGCCATTCAGTGGGCACAAATCCTGAGCTGAGGCTATGATTGAACATGGTACTTAGGTGAGGTGCCAGTTCATTCTGTAGTTCATGTAGAACTCAGCCTTGGATGTTGTCAGGTCCCATGGATGATGTGTTCTTGGCTTTGGAGAGTGTATTTTTTACCTGTGCATTATAGGAACTTTGCATTCTTCTCGTATCCAGATGGGCCCTTTATGGGGTGAGAGGGAGGGTAAAGTTAGCACTTAACCTATCTGCCAGGATGTTGGCAATATCAGTTGGTTATGTATATTTAGTGCCATTGTCCTGTAACTCAGAACAGATCTGAGTGTTGCCATTAAGATTCTTGACATAGGTATAGAATGCTTTGTGGCTGTCTTTAGAAACAGTGGCAATTTTGTTTTTGCAACTAGCTTTGGAAGATTTTATGAGGGATCTCAGCTTCTTACTCAGTCTGACCAGGGAGTTCCTCCAATCATGGGATTTTACTCTTTTTTGCAGCAGTTTCTTTATTCTGTTGCAGAGTTTGTTTATGACATGAGACCACCAGATCGGCTTCCTTTTTTGGAGGATAGCATCTTGGTTCTGTTAGGGATAGCACTATCCATGCACTTGTGTAAGTGCCTATAAAGTGCATTTGTGTAGAATTCAGCAGTTGTACCTCTGTTGTTTGTCTGCATGGGTGTCGTGAAGTTTGCCATTTCTGCCTTAAGAAGTGTAAAGTTGGCTTTGGAGACCTTATTTATGGTGGTTTCCCTAATGGCGGGTAGGAGTGGGATGTGGATGTCTATGGTTATTAGCTTGTGATCTGATCTGACCAATGAGAAATTGACCTCTGGTGTGGAACCCCGGTCACCCATGTTGATAATGACCAGGTCAAATGGAAGAGAAAGGAGAAAAGAAATGTAAGTAATGCATAATTAAAATAAGACAGATAGAGAAATAGGGTAGAGAGAGAAACAAGAAATGCAGACAATGAATTCATAATTTGTTAAAACATCAGTAGATACTTTATTGACATTTCTTATTTTTTATTAAATCTTTAGTCAGAAAAAATGTTCCGGAAATGGTAGTAGAAGGTTGTTAACAATCAGTAGAAGGATATGAAATGGTGATAAATTTTAGCGTTGCATTCTACTAATAATAAAGAAATAAGCAGGCGTAACCTATGAAATGGTAACATATTGATAAAATATTCTGCAAAATTTTACTGAATGGATTCTGCTATGATTGTTTATTGGGTGTACATTACTTCCACTGTTACATTTTTGTGTTACTTCTGGATTTGTACATAAAAAAAGGAAAAAATAATTTTCATTTCTTAGTAAACTGATTGTTTTAGTGAGTTATACTTTTTTTTTCTTTCTGAAGTATATTTATTGTTTGCATAATTTTAAGCAACCTCAGTAAGCCTGACCAGTCTTCTGTTTTGTTGGGAAGTATTGTATTGAATCTCCTCTTCAACTGCAAAAAGAATTAAAAAAAAAGCATGGCTGCTTACCTATCATATATGTATAAGGATGCCTCCGTTATATGCTCACAATAAAGTACAGTATTTCTTAATGTACTTGTATTTAATTCATAACTGCTAGTAAATATTTCTGTGTATTAATAGTTATTCAAAAATTTGTTTATTGCACGTTAAAAGAAAATCATATCATGACTTTGCTCAGCTTGTAACATTTTTTTTATCTGGCTACAGGTTGACTCGGACTCCATAAAGTTCACAGAATCTGGCACATTATGCTGATATCAGAGCCAAAGTTGCGGATAATAATTGAATATGTAAATATACCAAAGTTAACTCTGAATATCTCTGTGCACAAAAGAGCATCTCAGTAATAGTGGGACACTGAACAATACCCACACATAATCCGTAAGTAGTGAAAAATCACTGTCAAAGTGTGATGTACATAAACAAAGTACAGAAAGAATCACATGATTCAAGCATCCTGACAGTGTTAAATACATATCTGTAAAAACTCCAGTAAGCTCAAGAAGAGTTTAATTTGTGATGTAAAATCCTTAAACTAGGATTATGTCGGTGTGGTTTATTTTCATTTATATAAATGTATGATTGCCTATGTAGTAAGTGATCATTTAATAAAGATGTTTCTTGTTTAAAAAAATGCAGAAATTGAATAATTTATGTAATATTGCTTATTATTATTATTATTATGCTATATAGGAACACGTAAATTTTACTGTTATGTTAATATAGTTTGATTACTTTTATATGAATGTAAATTTGCCAATGTCGCAAGTGGTAATTCAAAAAATTATAAGTTTATAAGTTATAGTTATTATAAGTATATGCTAACTCTCACTTACAGATTAAGACACAGAATCTGTAAATTTTCTAATAAAGCAATTAATAAAGGCAAAGGGCAATCTTGGCCAAATCACCACAACTAACATCATCTGAAAATGGATGTGAGACTTGTTTGGGGAGCACAGGTAATCCAAACATCCAAGGAAAGTGGAACATAGAAAAGAAGATGAGGGGCATGGGTGAAGAAGAGTGACACACAAGAAGGATGATGAAACAGAAAAATCAGAGGGAAAGTCAGGGGGGCATGGGCAATTATTTATTTTTTTTGGTGGAAATAGGCCCCATTTATTTATTTTTTTAGAATAGAAGGAAAGGTAAAGATAAGACATACACACTTCCAGGCTGGTCAAACAGTATGATGCACAGGAGACATTTTAGGTGCAGTTAACTATTGAAAAAAGGCCTATTCAAATCATAGCTAGCTACAGACCCCCAACCATGACTCAGGAAGCCCAGTCCACCTATCTGGACTTACTTGAATCCATCAAGATTCAACCCTATAACCTGATCCTGGATGACTTTAACTACCCAACTATAGAGTGGAAGACCTATTCTACCTCAAATATGAATGCCCAGAGATTCCTCGACTTTGTTAATGCCAATGCATTGGATCAGCTGGTCGACACCCCTACAAGAGGTGAAAATATAATGGACCTGGTACTAACCATCATAAGCCACTGTAGCATCCCTACAGTGTCATCCTCCTTGGTAAGATTCGACCATAAAGCAATCACTTTTGAAGTCACCATCTCCCCTGACCCCCGTCCCCCTTGCCAGTATCAAACAACAAAACTTTTCCAAACCTGACTGCATCCTCCAGAGAGCAGGTATAAGCAGCTTCACAGCCACCATCCCTTCAGTTGAACCAAGCACTAATGTCCAGACCTACACCAAAAAACTATATGAGCACCTATATAGCTGCATAGACTCAGCAATACCTGACATGACCAAATCATCTTCCTCAAGGAAGAGTAAACCTGTCTGATGGACAGCAGCAATAAACAGACTCTATAATAAAAGGAAAAAAAAATTCCTGTCCAGGACCAAGAAAAAGCAGGTGCAAAGTTAGAAGCAATCTCTCCTTTGTCTGAACAAGCAAATAAGTTCACTGGTGAAATCCTCTAAGGCTAACTTCGAGTACAAATTGGCCACATCCTCTAAAGGCAATCACAAGCCCTTCATTGCATACATCTGCAATCTCAGAGGTAACTCCCAAATCTGCTCTGAATTGGGGGTCGAGAATACCACATACACAAACACCATAGATATAGCCAACCTGCTGGCAGACAACATCAGCGAAAACTTAACCCCCTGCCCCCCCATCAGTAAACCAGGACATCCCCAGCACCTACCCCCTCCCCTCATCACCAAGGAGCAGGTTATTAATGCCCTTTCAAAGGCAAAAATTACAGCCTCCATGGGGCCCTACAACATCCCTGACTGTGTCCTACATGAACTCAGGCAAAAGCTCTCAGCACCACTAGGCAACCCATTCATCCAAAGCCTGTACACCGGCTTCATCCCAGCAGAATGGAGGACAGCCACTGTCATCCCTCTGCACAAAAGTGGAGCATCCACTGACCCAGGCAATTATCGGTCCGTCAGCCTAACTAGCCTGATCTGCAAGGCCATGGAACGCATTATCATGGACCTTATAAATAAGGACATTGACAACCTATAAACCAATAAACACATATCCAAGTAGTCTGTCAGCAGTCGTAGTGTAAGCCAAGCATATCAAAGACAAGCACATGCAGAGCTAATAATGGTAGATAACTCCAGCAGGGGACGCAACCAAACCTCCAACCATACATGTGAAAGACAAACAGTCAAGGACAGTGCCAAACAGCAGCACTGCAGAAAATCAGCAAAATGGTTGCACAACAGTGCATATATAGTCCAATAAATTATATGGCAATCAGCATGTTGGCAGCACAACACAACTGGACCACACAGACAATATTAATGGACTGGAGGGGTGACGCTGATGTTGATAAGCCTCATGAATGACCTCACAGACTGTCTTCCTGTGAGTGACTCATAGTCCTTGCCATGTCCTGGAAGAAGTTCCCCATCACGTTTCTCATCTGTGTTCAAAACACATCAGCCACAACCTACTAAATCTCATCCCAGTGATCATCCCTGCTCCAGTCCTGGTGTTGTCTCCTCTGAGGTGCAGGAGGCATGATGACAGAGACAGGTGCAGGTCCAGTTTCCTCATCATATTCATCACCATTGTCACCATCACCAGAGAACTCTGGCAGTGGCCTGGCATGTGATTGTCATCTGAGTCTAATCAGCAATTGTCCATGGGTCCCATGCTCTATCAACATGAAATGCAAAACACAACAAATGAAAAGCAAATGTCTACCATGCTACATATTCCCATGAAGATCATAGCTGACCTTAAAATGAAACTGATGTGCGCATCTGCAGTCTAATGTATTTAATTAACATTCCATCCATTCACAATTTCTGTAAATACAAATATGAAACTGAAGGTGCAGTAGCATACAATGAAGTTGTCATTTTAAAAAAAAGTTCAGTTTGAAATTGTGATGGTACAAACATTAACAAGTAGCACAATTATAATCAACACAACTACTACTAGTGAATGGCTCCAAATGCACACAACACCTTCCTTGTGCCACCTTATCTATAGCTATGGACATGTCCAATAATAGAACAGGTCAGCTAGAATGTACCCATCACCAGTGTGAGCAGTTCATTGAAGGCCGTGCAATGGCATGCATGCCACATCTTACCAGTGGGAATCATAACATAACCTGAACATTTAAATACTGACCAGCATGAAGCATGGAAAACATATTTAAAGCAATCATATGTAACACATCCTGGCATTTGAATGGAATCATAAATAACACTGTCTCATGCCACATTAACATAACTGAAATTTGATAAAAGAAAAGCTTGTACAGAATAAGACATTATTATTGGGACCTGCACTATTTAATAATTTCCTTTATTACAATAAGCTGTTCACCTGAGTGTCTGTCAGCATGTCATTACTCCCTTTCCTTTTTTCCCTAGCATGTCTTCTCTGAGCAGTCTGTGTGTAAATGAAAATTGTAGTTTTCAAACCTGCATCTCTAATGACCCCTAGCTAGGGTAAAACAAAACAAAAAAAAACTTCTCCAAAGCTGATTACAACCTCCTGGGGGAAGGTGTAAACATCTTCACAGCCCCCTCCCCCACCATAGGAACTGGCACATATGTCCAAACCTACACCAAAGTACTATATGAGCATTTATATAGCTGCATGGAATCGGGAATACCAGACAGGACAAAATCCTCCTCCTCAAGGAGGAATAAACCAGTCTGGTGGACATCTACAATAAATAAACTCTATAATAAGAGGAAAAAAATGCTGTCCAGGACCAGGAAGAAGCAGGTGCCTAATTAGAAGCAATCTCTCCTTCGCCTGAAGAAGCAAATAAAATCACTAGTGAAATGGAGAAAAAGTGTTTTGGTACTGATTTTTAAGAATAAGAGTGATGTGCAGAGCTGTAGTAACTACAGAGAGATTAAATTGATCAGTCACAGTATGAAGTTATGGGAAAGAGTTGTGGAAGCTAGGTTAAGAAGGGAGGTGATGATTAGTGATCAGCAGTATGGTTTCGTGCAGGGAAAGAGCACTATAGATGTGATGTTTGCTCTGAGAGTGTTGATGGAGAAGTACAGAGAAGGTCAGAAGGAGCTGCATTGTGTCATTGTGGAGACAGGGTGCCTAGAGAGGAGTTGCGGTATTGTATGAGGAAGTCGGGAGTGTCAGAGATGTATGAAAGAATGATACAGGATATGTAAGAGGGCAGTGTGACAGCGGTGAGGTCGCGGTGGGAGTGACGGAGGTGTTTAAGGTGGAGGTGGGATTACACCAAGGATCAGCTCTGAGCCTTTTCTTTGGACAGGTTGACAGACAAGATCAGTCAGGAGTCCCTGTGGACTATGATGTTTGCAGATGACAATGTGATCTGCAGTGAGAGTAGGGAACAGGTGGAGGAGACCCTGGAGAGTTGGAGATATGCTCTAGAGAGGAGAGGAATGAAGGTCAGCAGGACTAAGACAGAATATATGTGTGTGAATGAGAGGGAGGATAGAGGAATGGTGAGAATGCAGGGAGTAGAAGTGGTGAAGGTGGATGAGTTTAAATACTTGGGATCAACAGTTCAGAGTAATGGTGAGTGTGGAAGAGAGGTGGAAAAGAGAGTAGTCAGGATGGAGTGGGTGGAGAAGAGTTTCAGGAGTGATTTGTGACAGACGAGTACCAGTAAGAGTGAAAGGGAAGGTCTACAAGAGGGTAGTGAGACCAGCTATGTTATATGGGTTGGAGGCAGTGTCACTGACAAAAAGGCAGGAGTCAGAGCTGGACGTGGCAGAGTTAAAGATGTTAAAATTCGCATTGGGTGTGACGAGCGTGGACAGGATTAGGAATAAGTATATTAGAGGGTCAGCCCAGTTTGGAAGGTTTGGAGACAAAGCCAGAGAGGCAAGATTATGTTAGTTTGGACATGTGCTGAGGAGGGATGCAGAGTATATTGGGAAGAAGTTGCTAAGGATGAAGCTGCCAGGTAACAGGGAAAGAGGAAGGCCTAAGATAAGGTTTATGGATGTGGTGAGAGAGGACATGCAGGTGGTTGGTGTGACAGAGCAAGATGCAGAGGACAGGAAGAAATGGAAACAGATGATCCGCTGTGTTGACCCCGAATGGGAGCAGCCGAAAGAAGAAGTGAAATCCTCCAAAGCAAATTTTGAGTCCAAACTGGCCACATCTACCAAAGACAATCATAAGACCTTCTTCACATATGTCGTCAATCTTTTAGGAAGCACCCAGATATGCTCAAAACTGGTGGTCAAGAACACCACATACACAAATGCTGTATATATAGCCAACCTGCTGGCAGACAGCTTCACTAAAAACTTCACTCATCTGCCTCCCATCAGTAAAATAGGGCATCTCTGGTACCTGCACCCCACCCTTTATCTCTAGGGAGCAAGTCATCACTGCCCTCTCAAAGGCAAAAAATGCAGCCTCCATGGGACCTGATAACATCCCAGGCTGCATCTTACATGAACTCAGGCAGGAACTTGCAGGACCATTAGGCACCCTATTCAACCAAAGCCTAAGTACCGGCTTCATCTCAGCCAAGTGGAGAACAGCTACTGTCATCCTTTTGCACAAAGGTGGAGTGTCCATCGATCCAGGAAATTATAGACCCATCAGCCTAACTAACAGCAAAAATCAGCCTAACTAGCCTGAACTGCAAGAGCATGATTATCATGGACCTCATTAACAAGGACATTGGCAACCTCCAGATACTTGATCCCACATAGTTTTGTTTTGTCAAGAGGCGGTCATGCCTGTTAAATTTGGTCGCCTTCTTTGAGACAGTCACCAAGGCCATAGATGAGGGGAAGATGGTGCACACCGCCTACCTTGACCTGGCCAAAGCCTTTGATACTATTCCCAACTCAGATATTATAGATAAACTCTCTCAACTAGGCATCGATCCATATGTTACCAGATGTGTAGCAAACTGGCTCACTGATAGAAACCACCTAGTCAAAATAGGGTAAGCCACCTCATGTAGTTGACCCATAATACTCGGTGTACCCCAGGAATCAGACTTGGGGCCTCTGCTGTTTGGGATATACTTTTCAGAGGTGCAGGCCAGATCTAGTGGGCTATGGCTGACCACGTTTGCAGGTAACTGCAAGCCGGGTGCTTTCTTCAATTCCCCTAGTGATGTGGACATCCTTCAAAAGGGTCTCACCCAAACAAATGACTTGTGCCAGAAACATGGCCACAAGCTGAATGCCAAAAAATGCATCGTCATCCCTTTTGGGGAGAGTAACATTCCCACAAATTATAACATTGATAATAAGGTAAAAATTGATGAACAGCTCCAAACCAGGAACAAGAAGGAAGCAAAGGAAAAACGACCATCAACCACAAGTTAGCAAACACTAACAATAAGGCATCGACCAGGAATGTAGTAAATCACAGTTTAATCCAAAGTTGTTCACATAGACTGAGCGCTTTCTCCAGGTCAACTGGCTTCATCAGAGTCAATTTACAAAACACACCCAGCTTTCCTTATATACACCCACAAATTAATCAATTAATCAATTATTAAAAATTGTATAAACCAATAAAATTTGAATTAATTATAACATACTAAACCCATCATTGTACCAAAAACTTTATACAAAATATTTAGTTAGCTTGGTAAAAATGATAATCATATATAATAAGATGTGTACTATGTTTTTTTAAAAAATACTTATATATATATATAAAAATAAACATTACATAGAAATTTTTTACAATATTCTTGCATATAAGTATAACCCAGACTAAATTATATTTCCTCTAAATGAAACTATTCTATGTGAACAACTTTGGATTAAACTGTGATTTACTACATTCCTGGTCGATGCCTTATTGTTAGTGTTTGCTAACTTGTGGTTGATGGTCGTTTTTCCATTGATAATAAGGTATTAGGCACGCAATCAGTTGTGAGGGACTTGGGCACCCAGGTTGATAGCAAACTGACTTTTGACCACCATATTGCCTCCGTTGTACAGAAAGTTTTCTACATGGCCCACCTCATTAGTAAGGGTATCTCATCCAGGGACAAGGTGGTCATAACATCCCTGTATTCGTTGCTTAGAAGACCCATTATTGAGTACAGCATCTCTTTTGGCATGTACCTCACAGAGCACATGCAGCAGCTGGAGAGACCACAGAGGTTTCTCCCCAGGAGAATTCTGGGCCTCAAACATCTACCCTAAACAAATAGGCTAAAGGCCTTGTCCATCTGCTCAGACTCCTACAGACTCCTCAGAAGTGACCTTGTGTCTGGCATACAAAGAAATCTCAGACCCCACCCTGATGGGACTGCTGCATATCCGCAAGTCAAGCTCCACTCAAATAATCCACACACACAACCTCAACCTGGTCTGTGACATCAATAAGACATGTTGGCGGGACACATAGACTCCCTCTCCATGTAAAGCAGAGTACCTCAGTAAACCTTTTTAAGCATAACCTGGATAACTGGATAGGGAACAGAAAATACATGCCTGGAATTCCACCTGTGTCCCTGCTGGACAGTGGCAAAGGGGGCTGACTTGTTAGAACATGGGCTAAATTCTTGGCTAGGCTTGTAAGGGCCTCAGGGCCAATAGCTTTATAACTTCCTATAATCCTGTGATATATATCCAAATTCTAAACTTAACATCTACCTGTCTGGCTAATGTATCTTGTCTAAGAGTGTGTGTTGTGAATGCAGTGAAAAGATTTGGGGTTATGACATCACCTACATGGGAATGGATTACTAATATGGATAACGGCTTAGGATTTCATAAAAGGGCACTTGCTGGGCATGTAGGTAAATATCTTGCAAGAATGAATTAATGTCGGCAATGTGGTCACAACCATTAACAGCAATGGAAAATCTTCATGCTTCAGACAGTGTGACAGTGGAAGAGTGTCATGTATCACAGACCTTCTGCCAGCATACACATGGCCATTCGTGGGAGTTAGATTTCGCTGGTTATCGTTCGGTGAAGAACCATTCGCTGAAAGGGGTTTTTGTGGGCATAATTTAGACCCTACAGATTATGACCATATTCATAAAAATTCAACAAATAACTGAGTTATTCATGACCATGTGCAAAATAAACATTAATATCAATAAACAGTTGTGTAGAGAAGGCGATTCCAGTATGTGCGGAATAAACAATTTAATGATATGATATGTTTCCCCTATGTGGAGTTGTTCTCACAGCACACAAAAAAGTATAGGCATTCTGAACAGTTGCCTTACATGCAAAGTTAAAAGGCAGCACACATTTCATATTAACAAGCAGGTACTACTTGTGTTAAGTCTTTGATAGTGTTTGATACCCATATACAAACAAACATTAAAAAACACACCAGAAACGTGGAATGTTCTATCACCATATTCGCTTCCTCACCTCATCCACTAGATTCCTCCTCTCTACCACATATCTCATCCCTTCTCTCCTTTATGGTGCCCCACTCCTAACCAATCTACAATCCTCTATTAAAACAAAACTCTCCTACTGCTACAACAAAATCGCCAAATTCACCACTGGGCACAGATCCTCCTCCCATCACTGTATTGCCCTCCACAAACTAAATTGGCTAGAGCTTCTCAACTACCTTATCTACACTCAGCTAACTCATGCTCATAAGCTCATTTTCAAGCCCTCCCTCTGCCGCTCCTTGCCTCAACCTTCACTATGCACCTACCTAGCAGACCCCTAAGAACCAGCACTCAGAACCTGATGGAACTCCACAAACCTGCCCATCTAGCAGGCAAAATCTTATTCTCTTTTTCCCTAGCCCATCTCTGTAACTGCCTTCCACCTCATATTCGCAGCGCCTGTAGCCTCCCCACCTTTAAAACTCTCCTCCACTCACACTTAACATCTCTCTGGGAATGCTCATGTTCCCATCCTGCATAACATCCCCAGCTACTACCTTACCCCCTTAGCCTACAATCACATCTCCCATATGGGAACATACATATTGTAAATAACTGCTTATGTTTAATTCATTTGTACATACCTATTCACTATTGTCTTTGACTTAACATCTATTTTAGCGATTATAGAGACTAAAAATTGTAAACTCATATGAATTGTTACATATTGTTCTGCTTTGTCTTCTAATTGTATTAACATTTACTTTTGCTTATATGTATTCATCTTGTACTTTAACAAACTTATTTTATATATTTTATATATTGTATCTATGGAGCTTTTCTCCCCAGGATTCCATTGAAAATGGGCTCATTCGGCCCAATGGACCATCTTGGCAAACAAACTTCAAATAAAATAAATAAATAAATAAGTCATATTCCTGCTGACAATGGATGAATACAGAAATGTCTCACACTTATTGGCCATTATAATCTAAAGAAATAACACCTATCAACATGTAAATGATAACATACGTGTTATCAGTCGGGCTGGTATTCTTCTTGGCTTAAACAGAATGGACTGTAGTAGGAATGTTAACTTTATTAAGTAGAAGGAAGTAAGTATGTTATTTATGAGTTACTATTAAGGCATACAGTTATAATAGATGAATAGGTAATGCTGCTGTACTATAATGGATAACTATGAAAAGCGTAGTCATCAGCAGCCTAGGTGCTATAGGCATCAATGATACATGAGCACAGTGTATGTGTGAAATTATGTCATTATGAGTTGGCAAACAGATCTGCATCTACAAAGTTCTAAACTATGTCAGTTGTAAACATTATTAAATAAATTAACAGCATGGGAATAAAAATCATACTTGTATGGAGAGCAGTCACCATGTCTTCTTAATTATCCAGATAGCTAATTCTCAGAACAGCTATTTAATGGTTATAAAAGCCATCTATCTATTTGGGACACAGCTATATCTGTAAATAACATATGAATGCTCAGTTATATGTAGGATTGTGACACTTAGTGTAGAGATCCATGGGCTGTCTTCGCACCTCACCCATCTCCAATGAAGCTCTTCTGTGTCACTGATGCAGGTTATCATAGCAGTGGTGAATCTGCACTCCAGTCTAGTAGATCTAGTGTCAGTCATTGTGAATTTCCTTGATCTGGCTCTCATCTAATGCTCCACTCCAGCATAGATGATTAGCATCTGTGTGATTTCCTTCTTGGTCCAGTTGGATACCCAGACATGTCACAGCCTCCTGGAAGTAGCCATCTCAATCCTCCAATGGAAAATGTAGTTGGAATGGAAAAATAGAAAAGTGCACACTGTGGTCCCAGTCATTTCACAGGGAGCAATCTGTAAGTTTATCAGAAATAATATTTAAAAGTGACGCTTATCTCATGTTATCAGATCATTGGAAAATAATGATTATGTTCATAGGTAATTAATAAGCTAGCTGCTTTTGTGGGCCATTTTAAGCCTAATCAATTTCCCTCAAAGGTAAGAGTCAGCACTTGTATTTTATGTTTGTGAGATAAACATCTTAACCCTTATGTCAAATCCCTATCCCTCTCCTGCCAATTATTGTGCATTTGTGAGCTAGTACAAAAAAGCATTATTATTTTTAGGGGAAGTCCTTCAATAATGTCATAATAAAGAATAGTTTGCAAACATCCTTTACTTGTTTCTGTGCTTTACCAAAGTCTCCCTGATTTAATCATATATGTGATTTAATCATATATGTGCCTGCTTGGAACATTTGTTTTTTTTTCCATATAATTAATTACATACTCTTAATGTAAATATTCAAACACTTTTTATCATGCTTATTACTTATGAGCTGTCCATTTAATATGTTATACTTTTGAATAAACTCCGTACCCTCTTGCTCCAGGGATGTGACCAAAATGGGTCATTTTGAACAAGTCTCTCTCTCTGTCTCCTTCCCACTCTTACAAAATGCAACTAACTCTGAGAGTGATCACACAGACAGCCATCACTATTCACAGAGATTATAAGGCTAAAGAAGAAATGGAAGTAGGTTGCTAGGTCTTCTGTTTCACACATGCACATCTATCCATAATTTAGAGTTCTTGATCCACCTAGTTCATGTCTTCAGAATGTGGGTGGAAACCCTAGCACTGAGAGAAAACAAAAAACTGAACACTAAAAGTATGGTAAACAAACAGCTAAATAAACAAGCAAAGAAACAAACAAATGTTTTATAGCCAGATAATCTTGCTAGGAATTGATACTGAGCCCAAATAAGAGTAGGATTGTAAGCCTGAGTAAAGTTAGCATGCTGAAACAATATATATATATATATATATATATATATATATATATATATATTTTTTTTTTTTTTTTTTTTGGAATGGGGTGATGTATATTTTTCCATGATTTCCATTGGATACTTTTGAAATATTATTATACTTGCACTCTTCTATGGAAGTAATTTCTGGAGTTATGACTTTCCCATGAAATATGAAAAGGTAATAAATGGACAAGATACAGCATGAGTATCCTGCAATGAAAAGGGCATTTTTCAGACCCTGCTGTCTGAAAGTACTCCATTAATAATAAAAACCTCTCAAACATACCTTAAATGTATTGTGTGCTTAATATTTTCACATGATTATCATATCTGAAATAATTATGTCATTCTTTAAAATAACACAATTTATCTTGTGACTTTTTTTGTTAAGCAGTTGGAATCAAAGATCAAAGCAATGGAATTTTTTATATGTCAAGACATCGTTGCAGAAAAAATTTTATCATGTCTCATGATTATTCTTCAGTAAATGCATAATAACTTGTAATTTCTTCACAAATGGGTCAAATAAAATGTTTATGATATTTTAAGTCAAAGGAAACCTAAAAAAGATGCATAATTATGTAAGATATATTTTCATATGGTTCAAGTAGTAGCCTTATATTTTTACATGCCTTACAATTATTTTCTTTCAATTAACAAACTACAGTCTACTGACAAATAATTGAAAGCAAACTAATTGCAGAAGAAGTTTATGGATGTTGAAAAATCTAGTTTCAGAAAGTTAATGAATTGTTGCAGATATCTGGTGGAAACTGGACTAATCAAATAAGGAACAGTTACATTTTGGCCTTCTCATTTGGGGAATGAGTTTTTGCAAGGCTGTCTTTGAGATAGTTTGGACTGGCAGTGAATGTTACAAGGCTGAAAGATGATAAATTTGTAACACAGGTGGCTTATGTGTAAAATGCATATTTGCAAATTATTCATGTGAAATTCTAAGTGACAAGCAGTAGGACTGAGAATTTTTTAAAATGCACTGATTTGCTAAAAGTAATGTAAAGTCAAATTTTGAATGCTTGCAACTGATAAGAAAAGGTATATATATATATATATATATATATATATATATATATATATATATATGTATACATGGATTCACTTTATAATTTCGAAATACTGAAATACCGAATTTTAGTATTTCAAAATCATAAAGTCGAACATCCGTAATCCCGAAAGCACACAATCGCGAAACACACAATCACGAACACATATACACCATACAACACACAACACATACATCATCCAACCCACACTACAACAGACAAAACACACACAAGCACAAAAACACAAGCAAGCCACCCTGCACCCCCACACCCCCTTACTTATATATACTAACTCTGAGATCACACAAACAGACACAAAAATGAAACACACACCCACACATTTCACAGTCCCTCACACACACACACACACACACACACACAAACATCAGTCATATACATACATCAACACATCCAACACTTACACACATTCAGACACACAAACTCCCACACAAATCCCTTACAAAACTCACTTACCTTCAATTGTACCTACATCCATACACGACATGAACCACAATAGACACCCAACAGCACACTCCACGTACGGTAAGCCATAACTGCAAATTTGAGATATTCAAATTCACGATTATGCACTTTCGCGATTTTGAGTCTTCGCCTTTATGATTTTGAAATACTGAAATTCGGTATTTCAGTATTTCAAAAATATAAAGTGAACCCACACACATATATATATATATATATATATTTATATTTATATGTAATATATATATATATATATATATATATATATATATATATATATATATATAGATATAAAGGGTTTTATTTTCATTCACTATTTTCACTCTTTGAGAGTGATTCTAAAGGTTTTAGCGGGCAGTGTCCCAGCACTGTTTACTGAATAAACAAGTACTTTGCACATCCTGAAGTGTCAATATTGAATGAGTCAAAAAGGTATAATTCTTTATTAAATTGTTTAATTTTTTAATTTAACAATTGGTGCTATGTCTCAGATTCTGAACTTTGGTATTGCTGCATGGCAGTGTGGAATGAATTACAAGGGCCCAACATATAAAGTTATTCTGTTAATTACACACTGCTTTGTATAGAATACTCTGTGCCTCAAATACCTAATTATTCTGGCTGTACGAATATGGCAGACTACATGGGAAAACTGACTGTGGTGGAAGAAAATATAGATAATTGTAGTTAAAAGAGTGGAAAGAGTAAATTGCTCTTTCTGTTGAATTATTGTGTTTGCTTGGCAAGTTTATGTAGAGTAATAGTGGCAGGACCCCACAGAAAATAAGGATCATTTTATTAATGTGTATTTGCATATGACAAAGAAAAAATTAACACAAAGAGAAGCCTCATATCGAGGGTGGTACCTATGGGGGGAAAAGCTAAAAGGTAAGAGATATGAGAGGTATTTTGTGCTGTCAAATGCATGACTTAGGAACATTTAAGAAATGTTATGAACCCTAGCACACTCGGATGTAGGTGTGTTGTGGTAAATAAAATTTATGAGCCCACAGCATGTTGGGACTTAGATGTGAATGTGTGAAAGTGCCCTTAGAGGGTCTGAAAGCCTGGTCATTTCTGGACACAGTACCTAGCCACCCTGCTGTTGTCATGATCACAATGCTGGAGTTGTAATTTTGAGCTTGCAATGGGATGAAAGCAAGGGGTTGCTGTGGAGAAAAATCTGATAAAAACCTTTCCTCTGTCATTGCAAAATGATAGAATCTCTATCCTTCCTTCCCTAAATGGCATGTGAGTTGATGTAGTTATTTTTGCTAGATTCCCAGGATCCATGAGGTGTGTTGCAATGGGGGAAATGGGAACAACTTTAACTAGCAGGGTCAAATCCCTAAAAAGGGAACACCTGCATATTTTATGTGTTATAATTATGGGAAGGAAAGTTGTCACTATTTGAGTAACTGGTTTCAGCTCACAAAAAAAGCCCTGGTGAAATAATGTATGGGGTATTTTAGAAGAAAAGAAAAACAAGACATGTGGGGAACAATAGGCAGTATTTTATTCCTGGTATACTGAAGCCCTTAAAATGGAAAAGGAATCAGCATTTAGGGGATTACAGGATACTAATAAGAAGTTGCCACAGCAGATAAAGGAGATTAAGAAATCAGTACAGACCAGTAAAAATGGATCTCTTTATTCTGTCTTGGCAAGTTTGGAAGAAACTGGGGATTGCCAAAAAGCATAGATTTCAGCAGAGGATGATAATCCTCCAGTAGCCACTGTACCCCTACCAAAATACGCAGCAAAACAGGTGGTTCCTGTGCAGATTCCACTGTTTTTCTCATACCCTGGTATTTTGGTCAACTGTTCATTGGACACCATGTCAGCACAGTATTGTCAGATCTCAGCCTAGTTCTCCTGTTCAACCTTCATCTTCAGAACAGGTATCCAAAGTTGGAGAAGCGTCTTCTTCTTCCTCTCATATCCAACAAGTATCTTTCTATCTGACAGGAATACTAATATTTTACTTTGCACATCCTGAAGTGCCATTACTGACTGAGTCAAAAAGGTATAATTCTTTATTAAATAGTTTAATTTTTTTACTTTAATAATTGGTGCCGTGTCTCAGATTCTGAACTTTGGTGTTGCTGCAGGGCAGTGTGGAATGAATTACAAGGGCCCAACATATAAAGTTATTCTGTTAATTACACACTGCTTTGTATAGAATACTCCGTGCATCAGATACCTAATTATTCTGGCTGTACGAATATGGTAGACTACATGGGAAAACTGACTGTGGTGGAAGAAAATGTAGATAATTGTAGTTAGAAAAGTGGAAGTTTATGTAGAGTAATAGTGGCAGGACCCCACAGAAAATAAGGATCATTTTATTAATGTGTATTTGCATATGACAAAGAAAAAATGAACACAATGAGAAGCCTCATATTGAGAGTAGTACCTGTGGGGGGGAAACTAAAAGGTAAGAGATATGAGAGGTATTTTGTGCTGTTAAATGTATGAGTTAGGAAAATTTAAAATAATTTTATGAACCCTAGCACACTCGGATGTAGGTGTGTTCTGGTAAATAAAATTTATGAGCCCACAGCATGTTGCGACTTAAATGTGAATATGTGAAAGTGCCCTTAGAGGGTCTGAAAGATTGGTCAGTTCTGGACACAGTACCTAGCCACCCTGCTGTTTTCCTGATCACAATGCCGGAGTTGCAATTTTGAGCTTGCAATGGGATGAAAGCAAGGGGTTGCTGTGGAGAAAACTCTGATGAAAACCTTTCCTCTGTCATTGCAAAATGATGGAATCGCTATCCTTCCTTCCCTAAATGGCATGTGAGTTGGTGTAGTTATTTTTGCTAGATTCCCAGGATCCATGAGGTAAGTTGCAATAGGGGAAACGGGAACAACTTTAACTAGGCAGGGTCAAATCCCTAAAAAGGGAACACCTGCATATTTTATGTGTTATAATTATGGGAAGGAAAGTTGTCACTATTTGTGTAACTGGTTTCAGCTGACAAAAAAAATGCCCTGGTGAAATAATTTACAGGGTATTTTGGAAGAAAAGAAAAACAAGACATGTGGGGAACAATAGGCAGTATTTTATTCCTGGTATACTGAAGCCCTTAAAATGGAAAAGGAATCAGCATTTAGGGGATTATAGGATACTAATAAGAAGTTGCCACAGCAGGTAAAGGAGATTAAGAAATCAGTACAGACCAGTAAAAATGGATCTCTTTATTCTGTCTTGGCAAGTTTGGAAGAAACAGGGGATTGCCAAAAAGCAGAGACTTCAGGAGAGGATGATAATTCTCCAGTAGCCACTGTACCCCTACCAAAATATGCAGCAGAACAGGTGGTTCCTGTGTCGATTCCACTGTTTTTCTCATACTCTGGTATTTTGGTCAACTGTTCATTGGACACCATGTCAGCACAGTATTGTCACATCTCAGCCTAGTTCTCCTGTTCAACCTTCATCTTCAGAACAGGTATCCAAAGCTGGAGAGGCTTCTTCTTGTTCCTCTTATATCCAACAAGTATCTATCTCTCTGACAGGAATACTAATATTTGACACACCCGTGGCTCTCCATACACACTCACATGAAAGGGTAGGACAAAAGGCTGTTGTCCCTGGAGAGGATCTTTTGGCACCATTTAGAGAATTATCGGGTGCCTATAATAGAGAACTTGTTCATCATCCTTGGACCCCTGCTGATTTTCATACTATGTTCAAAAGTTTTCCAAATATTAGAGAAGATCCATTAAGGTTTAAGTAGGATTTAATCATTATAATAGAATGCTACAACTCTACATTGACAGATTTGAACCAGCTGCTTCAGGAAGTCATGTCAGATGAAATAAGGAACCAGTTACTTGAAAAGGATAGACTAACAGATTTCACTCTCACAGGGAATCCACTTATAGACAAAATGACATGGCTGTTAAATAAAATTACAGAAGTATGTCAAGTTAAGATGGATTGGTTTAAGATACATGATGGCATGCAAGCAAAATAAGGGGAAGGCCCTGCAGATTATTTGAGCTGCCTCAAAGCAGTGTTTGCTATTCATTAAGGAACACCAGATCCAGAAGAACAAGCTAAGCCAGATATTTCAGCTGCTTTTCTGCAGTGTCTGCAATCCCCTGTACAGAATCCAATAATGTAAGTGCTTATAGACTGGCAGAAAAAGGACTTGGAATCTTACCAAATGCAATAAATCACTGTACTGAGTTTCAGGAAAAATGGAGAAATGATACTGAGGTCAAGCTGTTAACTTTGCAAATAAGGCAGTTAGAAGCCCCAAAGGGATGAGGCAGAGGCAAGGGAAGGTGGAGAAGAGTTGGAATAGGATTTAGAAAAAGTGCTGATTGAGGGGAACAAGGCAACAATGGCAACAATGAGCTGGCAGTGCCCCTCCTACCTCATCTGATGGATCTTGCTTCAATTGTGGTGAAGCAGGACACTGTAGAGGAGAATGCCTACATAAGCAAATGTAGAGAGTCCAAGATAGCTGGACTGAATGGCAACTGAATTATAGCAGTACCGCATTTCCTCCACCTCCTTATCAAATTAGAAGGAGTCAGGAATCATCATGCTGACTATGACAGAGTAATGAAACAAAAATAAATCTTGAGCCTCTACTGCCAATAGATCAAAAGATACCCTATGTTTTAGGTAGAAATAAATTCAGGGGAAATTCATTCCCTGGTGGACACTGACTCCACTAGGTTTGCATTAAAAGTTACTTAAGATAGATGCTGGTATCAAAACATAAAGTAAAAGAAGTTGGGATAACAAATGCTACTGTTACATATCCTGCTTCACAACCTATACACATTTCCTTAGGACCTACTGAGGAAAGGAATTCTTTCCTTCTGAGTACTACTGCAACGGTGAACTTGCTGGGCAGACATTTGTTATGCAAACAGGGCTGCACTATTTACTGTACACCAGAAGGGGTGTATTACAGCCTGCTGAAGATATACAGGTGGCTGAGGAGCTGTTGCAGCAGGTGTCTGCTATGTTATGGGCTAAACATGCTAATGAAGTAGGTATATTAAAATCTACAGAACCAGAAAAATAAAATTGGATCCATAAAAATCTCTCTCTAGCCTTCCACAGTATCCACTAAAGTCAGAGGCATAGCAGGGTATCAAGCCTGAAAATCAGTCTTTAATGCAACAAGGAATAGTGCCTGCAAAAAGACCTTATAATACCCCTATTCTCCCTGTAAAGAAGTAAGGAAAGGATACTTATTGATTTGTGCAAGAAGTGAGGATTGTGAACAATGCAGTATTCATGTGGTTCCAAACCCAACAACAATACTGAGTTGCATATCACCTACAGCAAAATACTTTTCTGTGATAAATTTGTGTTCAGCATTCTTCTCTATACCTATTCACTCTGAAAGTCAGTTTCTGTTTGCCTTTACTTATAAAGATAACAGTATATATGGCTATGGTTACAACAGGGATACACTGAATCTCCTTCATTATTTTCTCAAATTCTAAATACGGATTTGGAAGATGTAACATTTGCAGGTGGATTCTTCTTAGTGCAATACACAAATGTCTTACTTTAGCATCTGATTATTTCTAACATTGTCAGCAGGATACAATACACCTTTTAACTATTCTTGCAGAGAAGGGACATAAAGGTTAGAGAGAAAAGCTGTAGCTATGGTCATGTCAGATATGTTATCTTAGTCATCTGATATCTCAGGGTAGTAGCCAGATGCTACCCTCTCATATTAAGGCAATATCTAAAGCCCCATGACCAACTACTCAGTGTCAGCTTAGATCCATTTTAGGTATGACAGGGTATTGCAGACAATGGATTTCTAACTATGCAGAGATTGCTAAACCCTTGACAAATTTCTTAAAACAAGACATACCAAAGTCGCACCCTTGGAAGAGTGAGGATGAAAATTAATTTCAGAATTTAAAGCAAGCCTTTACTGTCCTGGATTTAGGGTTACCTGGTTATGGAAAGACTTTCACTCTGTTTTGTCATAAAGGAAATGGATTTGCTCAGGGAGTGCTTTCACAGAAACATGGGGACAATTATTGTCCATTAGCTTATTATAAGTGCAGCACTTGACTCTTTTGTAAAGGGATTTCAGTCATGTTTAAGGGCAGTGGTTTCTGATGCCCTTTTAGCCAGTCTTGCGCAATCATTGGTGCTTGGGCACAAGCTTATGGTCACAGTTCCTCATTCTGTATCAGCTCTTTTGCTTAAAATGAAAACTCAACCTCTCTCAACTGCACGTTTAACTAAATATGAAATTACTCTTCTTTCTGATCCATCTATTATGCTGTCTTTTTCAGAATCCTGATATTTGCTACCTACTGCTGAGGATGGTGAAGTGCATGGTTTTGTGTGTGTGTGTGTGTGTGTGTGTGTGTGTGTGTGTGTGTGTGTGTGTGT
This sequence comes from Protopterus annectens, assembly GCF_019279795.1. Taxonomy (NCBI): domain Eukaryota; kingdom Metazoa; phylum Chordata; order Ceratodontiformes; family Protopteridae; genus Protopterus; species Protopterus annectens. Next base: position 858,310,554 of record NC_056732.1, on the reverse strand, counting down.
GTGTGTGTGTGTGTATGAGACTAATTATCTGCTTCCTCCCAGGGATGAATTAAAGGACACTCCGATACCCAATGTTGAACTAGATCTATTTGTGGATGGTGCCTCTGGGGGAGATAAAAATGGAAGTCTGGTTGTAGGAATATCTGTCTGCATCAGTAATTTGGTATTGCGCCAGCAAAGACTAGAGGGTATATAATCTGCCCAGGTTGCTGAGTTAGTGGCTCTACAAAGAGCTTATGAGTTACCAACAGGAAGAATTGTTAATATCTATAGAAACAGTTGCTATATGCATTTGGTGATGTACATGACTTTGGGCAACTTTGGAAACAATGGGTTTTTAACCTCAACAAGAACTCAGATTAAAAATTCTTTGTATGTCAATGCTCTTTTTGATGCTCTTTTGTTACCTAAAGAATTATAGATAATCAAATGCAGTGCCCACGAAAAGAGTGTAGATACTGTTTCAAGGGGAGATAATTTTGGAGATCAAGCTGCTAAGCAGATTGTGTACTTCTTGCAAAACTACAAATGATTATGTTAAATGAATCTAAAAAGTGATGATGTGTTTGACTTTAATAAAGTATCAGATTTCCAAGCTGAGGTGTCACAGGGAGAAGTTCAGAGGTGGCTTAAGGACAGATGCAGTAAATCCACTAAGGAGCTATGGTGACATCCAGATGGTTGACTGGTGGCACCTGACTCCTTGCTACCTTTCCTGGTAAAATAAGGCAGCATTATTTAACCAAATGACCTGAAGTTGGTATGCCCCTCATGTCTGTTCTTTGATTCTTCATTATGTTAATAATTGTGCAGTATGCTTAGAATGCAATGTTAGTAAAAATGCAAATATTAAAGCTGCATCTTTACCACCCCCTTGGGGACCCTTTATACATATTCAGATGGATTTTATCCAAATGCCTAAGGTGCATAATTTGCAGCACATATTGGTGTTAGTTTGTATGTTCTCTGCATGTGTAGAAGCGTACCCATGCCATAAAGCTGATTCTATAACAGTTATTAAAAAACTTATTTTTGAATTTATTCCTAGGTTTGGTTTGCCCAATACTGACCAGAGGGGTAGATTTCAATAATCAGCTAAGGAAGGAACTGTGTAAAATCTTTAACTATAAATGAAGTCTCCACGGTCCCAATCATCCACAGTCATCTGAATTGGTAGAGAGGTTCAACAATAAGTAGGGAAAATCTGTGCTGAAACAAATCTTAAATGGGCAGAGGCACTCCCCTTACCATTAATGAGTATTAGGAGTACATTAAATGCCACTAGGAGATTGGGTCCATATGAGATATTAATGGGTACACCTACGGTCCTTCCAGCTACTCCCCCTGTGTCAAATGAAGAATTGATTCTAACAGATGATGTTGTATTGTCTTATTATACAAAAAAGTTTACTATCAAAATGTGGAAAATCAAAACATTTCTCCACAAACTGATCAACTTCTTTCTCCAAATTTGATAATACCAATTTACCAAAATGTAGGAAATGGAAACCATGGAATCGACATTCAAACACCGTAAGTTCCAATGTTGAAAATCCATGTTACTGATAATGCTTTTGCAGGGGTGCAAGCCCCACCCTGCACCTTCCATGTGGGGGTTGTGCTCTCTACACCCCCTGCATATTATATATACCAACTCCGAGATCGCACTGCAGTGAGGAAAAGGGAACATTTCCTGATTAGCACTGTACTGAGATCTCATTTCAGCACATCAGCCACATATTAGTGAATGCGTACTCACTTTTGCTAATATCCAGTCATATATTTTCAGTTCGACATTACGGGCGTTGGTAGAACACACGTTAGACCAACCCATTTTTGTTGAACTGCATTTCCACATTTTGATGGTAAAACATACAAAATGTATTAATTTCTTGCAGCAGTACTGCAGAACTGTACTAGAAGCCCTTTCTCAACCTCCTGAACAGCTCTGTTACTAATTGCATCCCAGTGACTGGGTTTATGTTAAAACTTTCAAAGAAAGAACTGTTTGAGTCCGAAGTGGGAAAGCCCTTTCCAGATATTACCTACCACCTTTACTGAAGTGCATTGCACTAGTCTAGCAACCTGTATTCATCTGTCACACTGTAAAAAGACCTGTTTTGTGGTGACCCCAAATGAATCATCTTTATCAGTGAAGGAAGATGGAAGGACGAAGGATGAACTGTTTGTTCCAGTGAAGGATTAAGGAAAATCAACTCAGATTGCAATCCATGATGACTCTAGTAGAAGCAGGTATTTCTGTCTTGTCTTTGTTGCTGTTTCCTCTTACAAACTGGTCAAGAGAAGATAGTTTCCTATTGGTTCTTCGACAATATGCTGTGGACTTGAATGTGACAAACTGTTGAGTGTTTTAGCATATACCTCATCATTCTAAGGCAAGGATTCCCATGATTCTGATCCCTGCATTACAAGTGGCATTTGAAAATGAACTTAGTGATTCCAACTTAACTTAGTGTAATGTGATTGACTTTTCAAAGGTTGTGTCTCCCCAGCTTGCAATAACAAATTGTGGAATCATGTTATGCCAGGAATGGGATTGTACTAATGGGAACCAGCAGATTTAGTGACACTAGACATAAATGTGTTTTGAAATGTTTATACCTAGAAAGCTATGACTGGGGGCATGCCAGGGGCATGATAGAGGATTGTTGTAATTGTAGTGATCGTTCCTACCAGTGGTTGCCATTAAACTGATCTGGATGTTGTTTTGTGGGGTATATCACCCCTAATATTCAACATTTTGAAAAACCTCCAGCAGGCAGACTGAAAAATCAACAGGCAATTCACTAGGAAGAGCAAATATGTTCAGTCTTTGGTCCTGTGTAAGGAGTACAAATAATGGTACTCCAAATCAAAATGCTTGTTCAAGTTCTTCAGGAGGTGGCAAATCACACTTCACATCACGTCAGGCTGGCAAATCAAGAAATGACTGAAATTTGAACTGTGGTACTACAGAATCGGCTAGCACTTGACATAATGCAGGCTGCTAATGTGGAGGGTCATGTTCCCTCAAAGGGAGCCGTTGTTCCTATATCAGTGACTATCGTGATGAACAAGAAATGTTCAGCAATTTTATGGAGCAATGGGCCAAAGACCTGGACAGTACAGCTAAACAATAGACACTGGATGGTTTGTCAGTGCATTTGGTAACTTAGGAACAAGGATATAACAAGGTATCATGACAATAATTGGTATTATTGTTTCAATTGTTTTAGTATTTTCTGTTTTAAAGCTGTGATTACAAAATGCTTGACCTCATCCACATGTGCAATGCCACTTATAAAGGTATCTGACAAAAAACTTAAATAAATGAGAGTCAAATCACTGATGATTTCTATGATCCTGAGGCATATTTTATCAAATTAAGAAAAATTAAAATATAATTTGTATGTGACACTTTTATTGTCAAATGGGGGAGACTGTTGCAGAAAAATGTTAAGTCTCACGTTTATTCTTTACTAAATACATATCTTCACCAATGAGTAAAATAAAATGTTTATGATATTTTTACGTCAAAGGAAAGTTGAAAAACAGATGCATAATTATGCAAGATATATTTTCATATGATTCTTCACTTTCCCCTTTTAATTCACTTTCTTAACACCTTCATTAACATTTATTAAACTACCCTCCTTTTTTAAATTAACCTTCTCTTCCCACTCATCTTTAGTCACTCATATCAGCCCTATCTCTCCATTACTATTCAAGGGAAGCTATCAATAACCCTGCCACTCACCTCTACCTATCTTTTACACAAACTCTTCTAGAATATACCTCTATTCTACTAGTTTCCTCCACCCTCACACCACCCTATCCCATCCATAACATGTTACTTTACAAAATGATACTATCCCTCCTCTCTATCACTACTCTAACTCTTGTATATAACCTCACATCCTATAATATCCAATTAATACCCCTTCATCATTCTTCAACCTCCGTCTATCCCATAACCCTCCACAATCCTTACACTCAATTCTGGCAGCATCACTAAATCTTACTACAACACCCCATCTTCCAAAAATCAAATTTTCCCTTACTCCACAACCTTCCCTAAAAGTAAAGTGAAATATTACCTCTATCCCTCCTCACCTCACAACTCTTCACCTACTCTTAATATCCTTCTCCTCTCTGGAGACATCCATTCCAACCCTGGGCCTCACAACCCTCCCCACTCTAATGTTAAGCTCAGAAACCCAGCCGCAACTCATCCTTCCATTCGCAAAAAATATCTCTTTACTCCTTGAACAGCAGAAGCATACTTAACAAAGTCACTGAATTCCATGCTTGGATGGCCCATCACTCTTCTGATATCATTACCCTTACAGAAACATGGCTAAAATCCCACATCCCTGACAAAGATTTCTTACCCCCAGGCTATAACATCTTACATCTGGACAGAACCAGGCAAAAAGGTGAAGGAGTGGCCATCATGTTCTCTAACCATCTAGCTGTAACTCCCTTAACCATCCCCACTCCCTCAGCCTCTCCATCTGAACTTTTTGTTGCCACCTGCAAAATTAATTACCACAGTTTATTCACCATAGCTACAATCTACTCGGCCCCATGAGATAACATCCCAATACTTGAAAATATTCTCTCCCGGCTTTCACAATACTCACCTAATGAGATCACTATCCTGGAAGATGTCAACATTAATTGGCTATCCCTCTCCTCAGGTAGTCCTAGTACACATATTAACCTACATGGCTTCTCCCAATTAGTCTCCACTCTCACTGACACTTACAAATCTACTAACTCTATCTCTCTTCTTGACTGGATACTTGTCTCTAATCCTCAACAATATCACTTACCTGAAACTCTGCCTGACTCTCTTAGTGATCACTGTCCAGTTAAGGTTCACAGATTCTCCCCCTGACTATAATAGACCACCTATGTTCACAGAGTGTCACAAACCCTCCAACGTTTAATCAGACATCTTAGATAACCATCTCTCAACAATAAACTGGTCCTGCCTTTAGCATGCACCTCTAGAAGATGCTGTTCTTAAATTCAGTTCTATATTCCTTAACATTCTCAACTCCTTTGCCCTCTTGCATACAGTTAGAGTCAACTGGTTCATTTCCCCCTACCTTACACAAACTACATGTACCTTAATGCATAAAAGATACACAGATTGGAGAGTCTGATCCAAACCAAAACTCCCCTCCCATCTCCAGCATATGCAACCTTACAAAAAAAATATCATTGGTGACAAGAAAAACTTCTATAGCAATCTGCCATCCTCTTTCTCAGCAACCCCCCAAAAATTATGGTAGTCCATCAACCAAATTCTACACCCAGGTAACCCCTCATTTTCCAATCCTTGTCCAGACAACACTCCCCAAGAAACAGCATCTAACTTCAATAACTATTTCATTGACAGCATCCTCAAATTATCACTCCAAACCAACTCCTGCACCAATGTTAACATTGTTCCTGACCCTCCAACATCCCCTGATCCCTCTCACACCTTCTCGTTTAAAACAGTATCTACCAATTATATTAAATCCTTGCTTTGGAAGCTAAAACCCTGCTCTTCCCCTGTTGATAATCTCCCACCACTCTTTCTTCAGAAGGCAGCAAACTCTATTGCACCCCGTATCTCCATACTCAGCAACCACTCCATCACTGAATCCAAAGTACCAACAATCTGGAAGCAATTCCATACTATACTGATTCACAAGGTAACTCTTCAGACCTTGCCAGCTTCAGGCCTATTGCTATGCTATCACCTCTTTCCAAAATATTAGAAAAATTGAAAACTGGCTTATCAAGAATCAGCTGATCCTAAATCCAAAAAATTAAACATCTGGTCACCACTCCCAAAACTTTGAACCATCTGAAGTCTTCCTTCTCTATCTCTTCCCTTAACAATACACCTATACCTAATGAGTCTCGCACCAAGCTTCTGGGGGTCATCATATATGACCAACTCAAATATGATCTGCACATCTCCAATAACATCATAAAAACTCACCAAAAACTTCAACTTTTGTATAGGAAAAAAAAAAAAACATTTCTCTCCACCAGATCAAAAATCTCCCTATCCCATGCATACCTCCTTCCAAGCCGATTCTATGGCTAACAGTTCCTCACTAACTTCCAGACCACTCTCCTATCAAAATTAGAATCCACATATAACAAAATTGCAAGATTTGCTGCTGATCTAACCTTCCACTCTCACCACTGCATTGCCCTTAAAAGCTTAAACTGGTTAAAATGTCCCCATCAACATCTCCTCTCACAGCTTCAGATCATGAATTCTATACTATACCTGCACTCATCCTGTCCTGACATTGCCTCTCTTGTCTCTCTCTATATCTCTCCAAAGTCTCTTTGAAGCTCCGACCAAAACCTCATCCAGATCTACAAACCCAAAAGCAAAATAGGGCAAAACCTATACAGCTATTTCCTTGCCCAATCTTGCAACAAATCTCTAAATATCAGGAAGATTAATCACCCATAAAAACTCAAGACTGCTATCAAAACCTTTCTCAACAGTACTTGGATTTGTCACTTTAACTACTCTCCATGACTGTTCCACCTAAAACTTTCAATCTGTCTCTCACCTATCCACCTTATTTCCTTTCATGTCCACTCTCTAGCTGTATCTACTTTCTCCTGATACTCAACTAACAAAACCTATAACATACACCTCTCGGAGTTCTACTTAAGTAAATACATAGCAATGATTCTTATTCCTGTAAGGGCACTTCTCATACATGCACTTGTCCCAAGTTATAGAGATTGTACTGCTTGATTTAGTTGTATAAGTTTGTATATAATTAACTGATGCATAAATAATGTATGTTTTCTTTAGGATATTCTTTTTATATCTTAATGTATCATTGTATTTATTACTATGTTTCTAATACTTGTGGACTTTTCTACCCAGGTCTCCATTGAAAAATAGCTTTGGTTCAGTCAGACTAACCTGGGCAACAAATGTCAAATAAATAATAATAAATAAATTCATGTAGTAGCCTTATATTTTTACGTATCTTACAATTATATTCTTGCAATTAGCAAACTATAGTGTACTGACAAATAATTGAAAGCAAAGTAAGTGCAGAAGGAGTTAAGGAATGTTGAAAAGTCTAGTTTCAGATAGTTAATGAATTGTTACAGATTTTTTGGAAACTGGATTAATCAAATAAGGAACAGTTACAATCTAACATTCTCAGGCTGGGAATGAGTTTTTACAAGACTATCTTTGAGATCGTGTGGATTGGTACTGAATGTTATAAAGCTGAAAGGAAATAAATTTGTAACACAGGTAGCTCATATTTAAAATGCATATTTGTGAAGTGTTCACATAAATCTCAAAGTTAGGAGCATGAGGGCTGAGAAAATTTTAAAATACACTGATTTGCTAAAAGTAATGTAACGCCAAATTCTGCATGCATGTCACTGATAAGAAAAGGTATATATATAAATATATATATATATATATATATATATATATATATATATATATATATATATATATATATATATATATATATATATATATAAATGTTAGCACTTTTGAATCTCAGTCTTGAATTTCAGTATCTTGAGACAAAAGTGCTGAAGTGCAGTTGAGCAAAACTACTACTTCTAATTTTTTCCAGGTTAGGGGTCACCACAGCAGATCAGCAGTCTGCTTATGATTGACAGTGGAGTTTTACAGTGTCTTGTTTCCAGCCCGGCACCCAACCTTCCACAGAAGGCATACACATGCACACACTCACAACTAGGGCCAATTTAGAGTGGCTAATCCACTTACAGCATGTCTTTGGTGATGTTGGAGGAAACTGGAGCACCCAGAGGAAACCCACACGACCACAGGGAGGACATGCAGACTCCACACAGAAGGCACCCCAGCCGAGGATCGAACCGGAGAACCTCTTGCTGTGAGGCGGCAACACTAACTGCTGCACCACCGCAGCTGCCCAGTTGAGTGAAACTACACGATCAAATTCGAAGTGTTAAATCTGCAGTTGTGGTGGCATGCTAAATGGGATTTGCTGTGTTTGTAAGGTGCAGTGTGCTGTGGGATATGGTTTGCCTGCTGTTGTGTGGATATATCTGGAGATTCAGGTAAGTGATGTTTTTTAAAGGTTTTGAGTAGGGATTTGAGTGTATGTGAGTGTGTTGGGAAGTTTTAGGTGTAGGTTAGGGTAGGTAGGTAAGAGGCATGTGTGTAAGTGTTGCGAGTATTGGTGTTTGTACGTATGTAATGTGTGTTTGTGCAAGGGGAATATAGAGTATGTAGTGGTGGATTTAGTGTCTTTGTCTTTTTAGTGTGATCTCGAGTTAGTATATGTAAATAGCAGGGGTGTGGAGGGAGCAGGGGGTTGCCCCATTGTTATAGGTGTGAGTATTTGTGTTGTTGTGTCTGTGTGTGTTTTGTTGGCTTGTTGTAGTGTGGGGAGGAAGGTGTGTGCATGTTTGTTTGCGTGGTGGAGGGTGTATTTAAAAGTCACAATTTTGAATTTCGTGCTTTTGGGGTTTCGATATTGTGAATGTTCAGCTTTATAGTCTCAGGATACAGAAATATATATACAATAACAGTGTGCTATAAAAGGCTTCACAATTCCATTAAACTTTACTGCTGAAATAGTACCCTGGCTCAGTTAAATCCTGCAAGTGGACATACTCTCCACTAAAACTAACAGCACAGTCAGCAGTGTGTGTGTGTGTGTGTGGGGGGAATAATCATCCTTGACTGTGTGGGTGTTCCACAAAAGCTGATGCTTGTTGGGAAAAAAAATGAGAAAATAAAATGTATTAATTTTCTGATTATGTTCTTTAATCTGAACAGGACTGTGATTTGACCCTTTTAGGATAAAGCTGATAAGAAACCCAAACGAGGTAAGCACTAGACATATTAGTAGCCCAGAGTGACTGATCTGAATGCATACCTTGCATTTTAAGATGAGACTATGAGTCCAATAATAGAGTACAACTCTCCCTTTGGTATGTTCCTTTCCAAACACCCTCAGCAATTGGAGAGACCACAAAGGTTCCTTACAAAGAAAATTCCGGGCCTTCAAGATCTGTCTTATGTGGACAGACTGAAATCATTGTCACTATACTCTGTGTTGTGCAGACTGCTCAGAGGCGACCTGTGCCTTGCATATAGAGTAATTTCTGACCCAGCTTTAATGGAAATGCTGCACATTTGCAAGTCAAATGGCACATGGGTCACTCATTCAAAGGACCTTAACCTGGTATGTGACATCCCAACAGAACTTGCTGGAGAGATAGAATTGTCTCACTGAGTTTGCCCCACCTTTGGAACAACTTTCCTATTAATATTAAACAAAGACCCTCTTTAGCCCTATTTAAGCATAGTTTGGATGATTGGATGAGTAACCAGTAATTCACCCTGCGGGTTCCACCTGTGTCCCTCTTGGACAGGGGCAATAGAAACTGATTTTAGTGTCTGCTTGAACCAGACACCCTTGCGAACATGGGTTGAACTTGGCTAGCTTGTAAGGGTACTGGGGTCATTAGCCAAGTAACCTCCTTTGATCAAATGATCCTATGATCTTCAGGGATGGTTTTCTGTTTTATGGAGTTTTATAAATACTGGCAGAACACCAGATTCTATAACTCTCAAATTCTTTGCTCAAGAATTTTGAGCAAAGCCAGAAATAATAGAATGAAGTCTCAAAATCAGGAAAGCATTTTACATTTTAATATAATTCACTTTTAAAGTTAATAGAATAGCACATTTTTCACCAACATGCCTTTTTTGGACAATAAAAAGTATGAAATTATGTCTGGATTTATTGAAGCTCTATAATCCTGAATGATTTACCGGCAAATCAAACTTTTTATGAGGGACAGAGCAAAATTATGAGGCAAAATCAGGTACAGTAACAGATATGCGTTACTCCTCAATGAGGTAAATAAAAGTGACTTAACCCTGCTATTGTTTGACAACTGCTAATGCTATGCAACAGTAGCTGAGCTGGTATGGCTGTACTAGTGTTGCACTATAATTTGCTATTTGCTGAAATGAGTGCTAAATAAGGATTGCTATGGCTTGTGTGTGTGTGTGTGTGTGTGTGTGTGTGTGTGTGTGTGTGTGTGTGTGTGTATGTAAAAACTAGCACAGATTTTTAGCTGTACACACCCAGAAATGCTAGGACATATAGATTACTTTTCTGAGTAGCAGTAAAAATGTTGTTAACAAATAATTTTATTTTAAAAATAAGGATAAAGTATATCACAGAACATTCAAACACTTAGATCTTCCAGAATTCTGGTTGCCCCCACTCCCCAGACTGTATAAATGGAATTTGACATGGGCTTATTAGTGTCCTCTGCTCTCAACCACACCCATTCTAAAACCAGCAGCACTCAGATGTGTGCATATAGAAGGTTGTTGTAGGTTACGTGGGGAAGCTGAAGACTGTGTGGTCATTACTTTAATTTTTATCACAGTCAAACCTTAGAGGTGTGCAGTGGAGGTCACATGCTACACATGATACCATTTATCGATACATACTGGATACTTATATGGAACACGTGCCCATTACCACCAGCTACTGGCTAATGCACCAGATTTTGATAACTTATGCAGAGGTGCACAAATGAGATTCCAAAACTTGGAATTTTACTGAACCTCATTAATTATATATGGCGCAAATGGTACCTAAAGGTGGACGGACATTAGGAGCTCTCACTTTCACTTTCAGTGATACCTGAGTCATAGGAAGCTGATAAATTTAATTACCACCTGCTAGTATTTTTGTTTTGGGAAATATTACCTCTGTTAACATTACTCATTCTCAAATGTACCTGTTTATTAACATTGCATGCTTTAAGACAAATGCTTGTAGCTTACTTGAGTTCTGTCTGATTTACCTTTATGCATACAGGTGTGGCCGTCTTTATTAGGGACAAATGTTAATCTTCCATGAGCAGCTGTATAAACAGATTCACATAGCCAAAGTGAACAGTACATAAATATGTATTTAAGGTTCATCCATGTGTCTTACGGGTAATATCATACACTCTGTGGTGTTTGCACAGAAACCTACAGATTCCAACAGTATCCATATGTACGATGCTCTTTTGCTATCATGGGTATTCCTTCTTTGCTGGTTATTAACACAAGTCTTGTAATCACTGACTCAATATAAAAAGGATGCATACTCTAAGTGGCCTGCTTATGGATACTAAGGTTTTCTGATGCTTTCCATAAGTTGTTCAGATGGCAATTTGAATAGTATTTGAAAGTGAAATACATATAGACTCAAGTGGCTATGCTGTGGTCTTTGGACTTCTATTCTACAGATACGTAGCATAAAGGATTTGAATCCCACGGATAGCCTCTAGAGATATCACGAGTTATGTTAATTTTACAACTATGTTTGCTGACTACATTAATTTTACAGCTATGTTTGCTGACATTGATGTCACTTTTTATGTTGAGTTCACAACTGTTATGTATACAGACATTGTTGTTACTTTTTATATGTCATATTAGTATTTGTCACAGTCAGTGTTTCATGGATTCTTGCACTGAACAGGAATGCATACTTTTTATGGTTACATACACTATCCACATAATCATCTGCATAACTGGGTCCAAACAGGTATATGATCATGTGCATATCACTGTGTTTCAGATCATAAACAGACCTACGGATGACAATTTCTCCCTAGAGCAGAATGAAATCATACTAGATGCTCTGTGACAACATGTACAGAGACTCCTTGGAAGTGCCGGGAATACAGAATGGAGAAATGAAGTGTGAGTTGACATTACCAATATGATTAATGTGGTTGGAGTTCACAATAGATCCCATGAGGCCTGTTGATGCTGCTGGTCTGACGCGTTCCTCTGTGCAGTCAACGATTAAGACAGTATGAGAGATCAAGGAATGCCACCTGTGGTAGACCTCCATTGCCCCCCCCTCCCCCATGAGATCACAGTATTTTTGCCTCTCTGCATATGAGCAATGCATCATCAGGATGGGATAGAAGCAGAAGTTTGAGGCCAGACATGTTTGTCTTACTTTGCATGGCATGGATGACTATAGAGAAAATCCTTGTATATTGCTGTTGCATGCATATTCGTGTAGTGTCTTTTTTGATTTACAGCGGCAGAATTGATCCATGCACACAGATCCACACAGGGTGATGATGATCAATTTAACTGTGATGACATATATTCATACGACTGCAGTACAGACAGAACAGTGCAACTAACATGTGTCATATTGTCTGCAATAATATCCACAGGTCCATTTACTTCTGGACAATACCAGGTAAGGGCAGCCGAGTGTCTCCATAATGTGATTCTGTGAACACTACCATTTATTTCCTCAGTTTCATGTCATGGCACTGCTGTTTAATCTCACACTGATATTTCCATAGCATTGTACACTACAGGTACATCCAGTGAGGGCCCGAACCATTCAGGTGCAAATACAGACAGACCAGGTAAGTTACCACAACAGGTTCATAGTTTGCAGCAGTGTGTAGCAGAAATGTGATACATGACATTAATGTCACTGTTTTTATACACAAGGACATCTGGCCAATAGGTGCAACATCTGTCACAGGAGTATCTGCAGCTCCTGTTACTGTGCGCACATGTCAGCCTGTCAGTATCGGTTGCCTGCATACATGGCTATGTTGTCCTTCTTTTTACTTTACCACTGCAGGATCTGCAGTACAACACAAACTCACAACAGTGGGATTCTGTCAGTGTTATGCTACTACCTATCTTTCATACATATAATTGCTGTTATTCCTGTTGTTGTTCTCCATTAAAAACAAGTCCTTCTACCCATTCATAGGATAGACTACATCCGCATCTAGTGCACAAACAAGTGGTATCTCTATGTAATACCTACTGTATGTTTTAACCCTGATCTAATGGTTCATGCTGGCAATGATGTGATTAATGATGCTAACATTTTTCCTACAAGAGTTGAAGTGCATTCCTCTTCTACCTCACCACCTTCCCAGGAGTACTTGACAGGGGTATGTATTTTTGTATTTATCACATATGTGATGCATGCTGGCTATATAATCTATTTGTCAACTCCCTGTTATGTAGATTCTGTCACCCATACAAAGGCAAGACCTATTGGCATGTCAGTTTATCTGTAACATCACAGTGAGATATGTGTGTCATATGTCTTTAATGATATCCAGCATGTGATGTAAGCATGCTGTCTTGATCTATGTCATCTGCCTCTTCTTTTAGCATGTCAAATATCTGTATTCTTCATTAGCCTATCAGTGATCATGATGAGGAATCTGATGTGTCTCAGAATGATAGCATGGACCCTGGCACATAGTATGGTGACATGGCAATGCAGTCTGGGCAAGACTGTGACAGTCATGTGGATGCAGCTGTAGCCTCAGATGTGGAGGGAAACTTGTCCTGCCATTCAGACAATGACAGGACATGAGATGGTGGCTAGAATGGATCCAGTGAATAGCAGACCCAAGCTGAGATGGCTGCTGAAGGAGGCAGTTCACAACAATACATCGATACTGGTCATCACAGCAGACAAAGGTGTGTAGATGGTGTGCACAAGCAGGTGTCAGTAGGTGTCTGCCTACTCCTACAGACAAATAAATGTTCTCAGCAATGTCATAGATCTGACATTGTGCACTTGCCCCTGCCCTGGATCATGTTGCACACAAGCTGGGTGGGCTGCATGAAGAACAGGAGGTGAGGTAATGGCTTCATTGGCTGCTCAGAATGAAAGCATGCTATTTGTGGCACAGTGAGTAGAAGTTCTGGTCTCTACAGTATTACAGCAGTGCCATAGTACAAGCAGGATTTTGTGTGCCCAGACTGTGCTTAGCTGATTGCCACATGAGACATGCAGACTCCCACTCAGCAAAACCAAACTTGCCCATCAGGCATCAATGTCTACACTCCAACGTGCATGCACTTCCATTGCTGGTCCATCTGCTGTGGGCCCAGCAGTCATGATCAGACAGTCAAATCGCAATCATGCTCCTTCACCTCCATATGATGATGTCACCCCATTAGTCTCCTCTGTGAACCAACCTGGGCCAAATGTTTCTATATATGGTAGGGGCAGAGCAGACCATGGTGTAAGCCGTCAGTGTGGGTGCCCTAGACTGAATTAGAGTAAAACAGACAGGTGATCCACTCTGGTAGTGTCATTCTCACCCCACGGCAATAATGACTGCTGTGCAGAAAACTGACAATGTCATCTGTTTGTGTTACTTGACATGCCTGATGCCACCTGAGTTGAACAGTTTTAATAAATGTAGTTAACTCCATTTATTACACTGCTTTATCCATACTTTACAGTGATATATTTTGCTTGTGATATTGAAAGTTCTGCATTATGTCCTGTGTTGTTTACATGTTTGCAGCTTATTATAGTAGAAAAATAGGAATGTGTTGCATAGATATGTGTCCCTTATTGTGTGCCATACACTGATATAACAATCTAAGTCTGTATGCATACCTGTGTCAATTGTGCCCTGAACTGATCCCTGTTGTGAGATTTATATACGTTCATAATAATATATGTTATGATTATGGCATTACGTCTAATGTCCAGTGTGTACATTTAGTAGGTAATTGTCATTAGATTCAATCCATGCTGCATCAAAGCACCTGAACATTAGTGTTTAATCATTGTACTCATGTATGTGTGGCTTGTCATGACGTAAAGTTGTGGGTCAGATGCTGCTGTGTTGTCTGGGCCTGCACTTGTGGTTGCAGCCTAAGTTGGTTATTCCTGTGTCTTCTGCCTTTATGTCCTCCTGCTCTGATACCTGTGGGATGTCATCTTCAGAAATATGGGGTTCTTTGGGTAGATCACCCATGCCTGCAGCTGGAAGATCACCATGCAATCTAGTGAGCATGTTATGCAGCACGGAGCACACTGTAATCATGGCTGCCTTTTCAGATGTGCATTGCAGTGCACCCCCTGATGTGTTCAGACATCTGAACCTAGCCTTCAGTAGACCAAACACATGCTCTATGCTGTTTCTGGTTGTTGTATGTACTCTACTGTAGACCTCCTCTGCAGGGTTGGATGGGTCATGGCATGGGTCATAAGCCAAAACTCAAATGGATAACCACTGTCACCTGTTATGGGGAGTAAACACACATTTGGTCAGTATGGACATTGTTAGGAGGAATATCCTTATTTTACATCCTAGCTGTGTTCTTGCACTTTCCCAGTAGCAGTCTCTCAGGCATTTTGCTTTGCTGGAATGCAGCCTTCAGTCCGCTTTCCCTCAAAATGGCAGCAACATGGATGCTTCTAGGATGTGGTGCCATGGTGTTTGTTATGTTGCCACCTGCTGACACAGCCTGGCAGTTCAGGGATGGCCTGTCCATTCTGTTTAAGTATCAGTCTGCTTTAGGATGTACTGGTTTCTTGATTGGTAGGCATGTGCAATCTATAGCATTGAATACAAGGGGAAAGTTTGCAGCACTGTAAAACTGGTGCATTATAGTTCTTTGCTCCATGGGGTGGATGGAAAGTGGATGTACTCCTCCACATCTCGGCACATTGCTGCCAGGAATTTTGCCAGGATACACCATCCCCATGTGCCTCTGGAATTTCCCTGATGCACATACATCCAGGCACAGTTTGGTTTCAAAGGGGATAGAGTTTTGTCACAGGTTATGCACAGACATGTGTGAGGCCCACATGTTGCATCAGTTCTCTGTCTAGCCAGTATCTGTCATTTATTTGTTTGTCTGACTACTGGTTTAGTTGCAACCGTGCTCTGACTCTTGCTGGCTGCCTTCTAGGGTGCACAGCCACAGCCTCATTTGTGGTTTGAATCACTGCAGCCTGTTGCAATTCATTAACTGATTGTTGCATTTTTGTTTTCTTTTTCTCTGTATTATTATAGAATATGCCAGAATCTATAGAAGAAACGTCTGTTCCATGCGAGCAATATAGCTTTCACCGAGGATTTCAGAATCAGAACCAGCATTGCAGTTTATTGCACTTAAGTTGCGTTGGGCATGCCCGATGTGATTTGGCTTCAGAGTGGCATGCTCAGAATCTGTAATTATCTCACACAGAATAGCTAAGAACTTGGAGTGCTTTCCTTGTGTTTTCTGAAATCACGTCTGCAACTAGTGTGCTGAAGTCTTCCTTCAGCATGCTGCATTGACTGTCCTTAAATACCTTGTATGAGCTTTATGGAATCCGGCCCCTTGTCTACTTGGGAAATGGGTAGATCTTTTAACCTTTGCAGAATTTTCCATTCTGACATAAGTGTTTGCTTTGCACTTTACTTTACATTCTTTACTTGCATGTTTAACTAATATCATGTAAAGTTGCTGTAAGGAAGATACTTTCCAAATTTTGAAAGAAATTGATTTTTGCCTTCTTCACTAACCTCTGTCTAAGTCACTTAGTTGCTACTTCCCCTATCTCCACTCTGCCCAGATTGTGGTGGCTAACTCTGGTCAGCTATCTTGTACACACAATTAGTATTTTGGAAAGAATGACTGTGTTATAAAATTAACATATTAATAAATAACTTTTGGCCTACACAGAGCAATGTACTTTATAAGCTGCAAGTTTGTAATATATAGCATTACTAAGCTAATAATAACAGTATATTTAAAGTATGTGTGTGCCTATGCAAAAATCTTCATATTTGTTTTCTAAGAAATGCATTACAATGTAAAAAAGACAATTCTCTCTCCCTTCCTCCCTTTGTGCGTCTCTCTCTCTCTCTCTGTATGTATATGTGTATCTATATATATATATATATATATATATATATATATATATATAGATAGATAGATATATATCTATATATATAGCTATATATATCTATATATCTATAAATATATATATATATATATATATATATATATATATATATATATATATATATATTTATATATATATATATATATATATATATATATATATATATATATATATATATATATATACATACATATGTTTCCAGGTGGACAGTAGTCTCTCCTTTGATAATCACATCACCACAGTAGTCAGGAAATCCTTCTACATGGCACACTTCATCACAAAAGGGTTCTCATCTAGGAAAAAAGAGGTCATTGTTCCTATCTACTCGACACTCATTAGACCCATTCTAGAATGCAACACCCCTTTTGGTATGTACCTCACAAGACATCTGCAGCAGCTGGAAAGGCCACAGAAGTACCTCACAAGATTACTGGTCTCAAACAGATGCCCTACACTGACCATTTCAAAAAACTCTCCGTAGCATATCGCCTACTCCGAGGAGATCTCAGTCTGACATATAAAGCTATGTCAAACCCAGAGCTGTTGGACATGCTACATCCAAAGAAATCCCAATCCCTCCAAGCTACACACTCTAGGGACCCAAATCTTGTCACCACAATAAAAAGGACATGCTGGAGGGATAGATTCCTTTCCCAGAGGCTTTGCATACTCTAGAACAAGCTACCCATCTATGTCAAGCAAAGTTCCTCATAAGCACTCTTCAAGAAAAATCTTGATAAGTGGATGGGAAATAGGAAATACACCCCAGAGATCACTTCTATGGTTCTGCTCGACAGGGGAACAGGAACATAACTTTCTTGGGTGGTGTAAGCCAGGGAACCTTGTTGGCTAGGCTTACTTAGGCCCTTGGGCCGATAGCCTAGTACCTACCTATGAACCTATATATTGTCAACCACATTTGGTGAATATATGCAGATGGTCAACAAAGTGTGATAGAACCCAGACAGGGGAATATTCCCTTTCCTCGGGTATTGTGTATTCTTGGAGTTAGTATATATAATTAGCAGGGGGTGTGCAGGAAAGCTTGCCATTTGCAAACAATGATGTTATTATTATTTTATTATTTTTTTGGGGGGGTTGCATGTGGCAAGGATTTTCCTTGTTGATGGGCAGTTGACGGTTGGCATTTCTATTATCAACTTTTTGTGGTCGCCATTCTTATCATCAACATTATTGTCTGTTGATGCAATTCAGTAATCCTATATATAAAAATATATAAATGTATATCTATATCTATATATCTATATCTATATATATATATATATATACACACACACACACACACACACACACACACACACATATATATATATATATATATAGAGAGAGAGAGAGAGAGAGACAGTAAGAGAGATTTTTTTTTATTGCAGTGACTCTGCAGATGATATTAGTTTGTCTAAGGAAAACAGTCATTTTTGCATTAGTTTGAGAGGTGCATATATGTATACTTTATTAGGCAGAGTAATGTTTTTGCCTGAAATAAACATTCTTTATTAATATCATGCATTGAGACTGTATTGAAAGATGACTTTTGAAGTACTGATTGAGGTAATCCTTTCTTAATTACTGCTTTATTGGTTCATATGTAAGTACTAGAATAGCTGCCCTTGCAGGCCGTGTTAAGCCTTATCAGTTTCCCTTTTTTTTTTTTTTTTTTTTTTTTTTTTTTGCTGGAATTAACCTATCCCATTTGGTTAGAGACTGGTCTTACCCATCCTGTGGTTGATAATTATATATTACCCCTAATGAGAATAACTGGGATCATACCATAGATAATTTGAGGAGACTTACGCATGGGCTAAATCATTTAGCATCTGCTTCCGTCCACTAGTAGTACAGGAGGCAGTCCTGGGGTAAATTTCCTGTTTCCCACCCATAGATCCAAGTTGTTCTTGAAAAGAGATAGAGATGAACTCTGTTTAATGTGGATGGGGAGTCTGCTGCAGAGCAGTGGTTTCCCATCTGAGATATACCTTCCCCTCCAAACCATTCTGTTGATGTTGCAGAAGAGATATAGATCCCTAGACTGGGTATTTTTGATGCAATAGGACTTGCTGCTGTGCAGTAACTCATTCATTATTGGGTCAGAAGATGCCTTGTATGCCTGACACAGGTCATCTCTTAGCAGTCTATAGGATACCAAGTATAGTGACAGCACTTTGAGTCCATCCAGTTAAGACATGTTATTTAGAACTTGTATCCTTTTACTAAGGTATCGCTGTGAGAATTCCAGTTGTTGCATCTATCTGGGCAGATACATGCCAAAAGGTGTGTTATATTCAGTGACTGACAGATGAGAAACTGAGGATAATGTCATGCACTGATCTAGACACAATCCCTTTTTTTAAGCTGAGCAATGTAGAAGGACTTTCTTACAGCAATGGACGCATGTTGATCAAAAGTTAGGTCACTGTCTACATACGTACCCAAATCCCAAACAACTGTATCTGCTCTTAGGAGTGACTTCTAAATGTGGTAGTTCCCTAGGGTAGATGACTTCATAAAGGATACAATAATGCATTTTTTTAATTAAGTTTTAGTCCATGATTTTGCCACTGGTTATTTATTTGGGAAAGACCTTCCTGCAGGTTTCCAAGTCATTTGGAGATTCAGTGATTGCTCCTAGCTTGCAGATATCTACACAATTATTCAGGACCAGCACTTTGATATTGGCATTTACTTTAAAAAAGTAATGCCAAACAAGAGGGGTCAAAGCACAGAACCGTGAGAGAATTCACTGTTCTCTTTGTGGAGGAAATTTTTGGCTATTCTGATTGCCTGTGTCCTATCTGTGAGCCAGTTGACAATCCACTGGGTGACATATGGGTTTATTCCTAGTTTATTTAGTTTTTCTACTATACCTGAGTGGGGAATTGTGTCAAAGACTTTAGCCAGGTCGAGATATTCAGTGTGATCCATTTTGCCTTTATCCATTGCTTTGGAGACCTTTTCAAAAAATCCGCCATGCTCCTGGTGAATCTAAACTGAGATGTGTCCGGTGTTTGGAGGCTCCATGTGTCCAGATTGATTAATCCAATGTTAGGTCTTTTCATGGCTTTGCATATGAGGCTTGTCAGACTTATCATTCTGTTACTGACTGGGCCTGTGCAAGGTCCTCCCTTATGTAAGGGAATGACTGCAGCTATTTTCCATTTGTTTGGTAAAAAACCTATATGGAGGCTAAGAATGAACATTGTTGTTAGGGGTGTGGCTAAATCATGATTCATGCTATTTAGGATGCATCCAGGGATACTGTCAGGACCCACTGATGCAGTATTTTTAGCTTTTGATAGCACTTTTAACATCTGGCCTTGTGTGATAGCTGGAGGCGAGCCAGTTTCAAATATATCTGGATGGACAGACAGAGGGGAGAGGGTTTAAAGTTAGAGCTAAATTTATCAGCCAGTAGGTTTGCTATATCTTCTGACTGAGTGTAGGTAACATCATCCAAAATCAGTAAAGCACATTGCTGCATTGAGCTTTTGAGATTATGAACGTCACTAAAAAAAATGCCTTGAGACTGCCTTTGGCATGGATGGCTATTTAACCTTAAACTTGACTTTTGTGGATTTTATTAATTTCCTGAGTTGTTTGTGTATTTCAGTGACAAGGGCTCTAAAATTCTGGGAATTACTTGTCTTACCTTTCTTACTTTTGGTGAACATTCTTTTCCTTTTATCATAAAGCTTATTGATATTACGATGCTACCATGTGGGTTTGATTCGGGGGTTTGCCCTGCACATTTTCTATGGGTGTATCTGCAGTTATGCAGCTGTTTGAATGCTGGTATAGTGTGTTGGTGTATGTTTCTGCATATTCACTTGAGTTAACTGGGTTTGGTGGGGATGTGAAGCTTAATGTATCACATAGGAGTAGGTAGTTTGTCTTAAAAGAATTCCTAAAGGTACCCTGGGTGGAAGGGATCTAGATCTGAGTTTTACTTCAAAAGAGACTGCTTTTTGTTCAGACCTAACAAATGATGAAGATACCCAAGGGGCATTGCAAGATGCTCCCATATTTGTAACAACAAGATTCAATATGTTATTCCCCCTACTAGATACTTGGATTAATTGCTCCAGGGAGTTTGTATTGAAAAAGTCCAGGAATCTATGTGTTGTGCGTGTGCACTAATGATGGTGTAGGTTTCCCAATCTATACTTGGATAGTTTAGATCACCTAGGAAAATGATATTGGGTTTAATACTGAGTGATTCCAGTTACTGTAGAAAGGCATTGTGGCTTTCTTCTGTCACAGATGGAGTTTTATTGGTAGATAATATATTGTACTGGACCTTTCTGATGGTTATATGTTCATGAAGAAGCTCTGGTGGATCATGCGGCTTTAGCAGCCTTGACATGAGTCTCTTCTGGATGTAGATTGACACACCTCCACCTTTTATCCCTCCTATGCAGTAGCCGATCTAATGTGTGGAAGATGGTATAGCCCTTCACAGCTGGAGTGCTCTTCTCTGTTTTAAACCATATCTCATTTAGTAAACAGACAACAATGCCCTTCATAGCAAGAAGGAACTGTTGGAGCATTGTTTGTTGTTTATGATCCTAGCATCAATTAGTAGCTCTTTAATATTTTCCTTTGCTTGTTTCATTATGTTGGTAGGTTTATCAGGTTGGCATTACCTAAAAAGGCACTATAGGGTGGACAATGTCTTTGCCAATAACTGAAACCTTACAGGGGACAGATGCAGGCCATCTCCAGTGAGGCAATGTGCTCTGCTAATCACATCCTCTTAGGTTGACAACTACTGGACCCCTTTGAATGATACTAAAAACTAGTTCAATTATTGAAGTCAATTATTTTTGCTCATATTGCAGCATCATTCTTGGAGAAGGTAGACCTGCCTTGGACACATAATCTGAGAGGTTCATCATGTCTATCTTTAAATAGTACAGGGAAGTACACCTCAAATCATTGATACTGCCATGAACTATGACAAAATCATGCTGGTACTTGTTGTCCAAGGATTTGAGAGCATGCATGATCTGTTGGATTCTGGCATCTTGCTCAACCTAGTAAGTGGAATATCTGCATGACTTACAATGGAGTCATCTGTACCAGAGCTTTTTGGTTGGTTTGATGCCTGCATTATAGGCTGAGCATCTGCAGCTTTGAGACCCTTACTCTATGTGAGGAGGCAGGCTTAAATTGGTGAGTGTGTTGTGTTTTGGAGGTCTTGATGTTTAGGTAAATCAATCTTTAAAACCTCAGCATATAGTAGATTATGTCCATTGTGATGCTCTTGAAGAGAAGAGATGTATGATGTACTGTTGAAAATTTTGGTATGTGAGTTTACTGGGAGATTCTGGCCTCCAAAATATTCTATATGTACATTTCTCACATGCAGTGTTATACTGTTTGATTAATAACTGAAACTTATCAATAACAAGAAAGAGAAAAAAACAATTTAATCTCTGAGGAGAGCTCTTTTCTCATGTGGGCCTAAGGACATATGGCAAGCATCTTTTTGGAAATGGCGGAATAAAACAAGCTGAGGGATTTAAAGTGTGGAACCAGGTGGATATGGACATAGCTGCACATTGACACCGTACAAAAAAAAAAAAAAACGGTCAATGGTATAATAGGATGTGCCAGAGCAAGGGCAAGACAGAATGCGATTGTCCATAGAAGTATTAGTGGGGGACATCCCACATTTTTACCTTTAACATCCAATGCAAAATACCTGATTTTTACATGGGTAGATGACTATGACACTGATGAGGATGGCACAGGCATAATCAGAGGCGGTGAGGACAGTGGCAACTACCCATCTCCACAGCATCCAGAGATGTGATCAGGAAGGTTAGTGCTTCAACCATGAAATATTCACAGTAACTGAATGAATGCAAAGAGTAGCTGCTTACATGTAACACATGACATTTACTATCAACAGATTAACCCTCCATTTCTGCCAATTGTGAAATTGAAGTGAGTGTGGATAGTAAGTGTCCTCCACAAATCATTAGACAGCATTCAGTACTTTGCTCCATTGTCTCAGTACTAAAATTAATTCTTCACATTGTCAGCTGCAGGTACTAGCAGTTCCTCTGTACCAGTAGAGCTGGAGGACGTCAATAGAAGAATGGATCTTGATGATAAAATTAGTATATTCATAAGACAGCCAAAGGACAGTGGCGCACAGTTGCCCAGCAGGATCACACACCCCTCAGCAGTTACATAACACTGCAGGAAATGACAATGGATCATAAAATCAAGTAGATGGTGACATTACATTTCATATTGCATAGGGAGAGAACCCATGCACTTCAACACCAGTGCATCCTCAACCACAGGAGTACCTCCTGGAGGATGGTACCATCGGAGAGGTAGCAGTGTCTACAGTAATACCCAAACAAAGGGACACTGGCAGAGACACATGACATAGCTACCTCCAGAAATATAAGCGCTGGCTGTCTAGTACCAAATGTGATATGACACTGTTCAGACTCACATCCACTGCCACAGATAGTCGAGCAGAGATGGTTTGAGTAGTGTAGGGCATAAACGAGGATTTTTAGCACTACATGAAAATGATGGAGAATAAGGATAATGCCATGGCCACATTTGAATGTAGTATTATGACACACAGAGCAATCATTCCCTCCTCCATGTGTACACTAGTCAGGACTTACCAGAATATACTAGGTGTCACTTGTGGAAGGGGAAGAGGACAATGTATTTTATGGACATCTGTGGGCATATCACATTGCACTACAAGTGCTTGTTGGGAATGTACTGGAAATATAAAGGATAACTGACACAACAGAATTCAAGCAGGCCTCATCAGCATTCATCTACACATAGCAGAGCCTCTCATTCAAGGTTTGGTCATGCAGAATTGCCATATCTGTGTCTGTAAGATCCCCTGCATCCGGCAGGTCACATTGTAGTACGTTACCATCAAACTAACATGCCAGCACTTCTTCATGATCATGGGTACCATCACTCCCAATAACTTTAGGGGACATTGTTTATGACATATTCCATACTGACATACTGTAAGTAATGGTTACCATTGCATGTAATGACAGCATGACTTTTCTCTTTTCAACAGCATCAAGGTACTAGTGTCACTGTTTAAGGGAAACTTGAAAGTAAGAAAAAAATATATGTTTATACAACCAGAGTATGGAGGAAGGAAGGAAAATGCCTGTGAATAATGTAATTAAATACTTACAGGCTTTTCATCTACATGTATTTCCATTGACTGATAATATTGCTTATAATACAACGAAATAGCCAATCTGGAATGAAAAGTGGACGGGGTAAGTTACTAGTTGAAATGTTTGACACCATTAAAAGCTCATTCAGTATGAGTGAAAGAAAAGTGATGTTAATGCTGACAATTACACAAATGATAAATAAAAAAATTAATCCATAACAATGGTGGTGGGAAAAACTAATATACACTATTAGCAGCCTAACATGAAGTGGAAAAATGATTAGATGACAAAAAAAATTCTATGATCTCTCCACTTTCCTCTCTGTTTTCTTACCCTTTTAATTTCCTTTTGCTCCCTATATCAACTATTTATTAATTTAACATTTCTTTACCAGGAAGTCTGTCTGACTTGGAATGAGCCAATTTTCAGCAGATGCCCAAATAGAAATGCTCCATACTCATGTCTTTGTAGTGTGGGAGGAAACCAGAGCAAACCCACGCAAACACAAGGAGGGCATGCAGACTCCACACAGAAGGAATCCCAGTCAGGAATCAAACCAGAGAACCTCTTGCTGTGAAGTGACAATGCAAACCACTGCATAGTCTAAACTACCTTTTCTATTTCTTCCTACCACAACTTCCTTTTTCCTCTCAACAGCTCTTTACCTGAGATGTCAACCTTATAGGTTCAAAGGTTCATAGGTAGGTACTAGGCTATCAGCCCTAGGGCCCATACAAGCCTAGCCAAAAAATGTACCCTGGCTTTCGCCACCCAAGAAAACTATTTTCCTGTGCCCCTGTCGAGCAGAGCCACAGAAGTGATCCCCGGGGTTAATTTCTCATTTCCCATCCAGTCATCAAGATTTTTCTTGAGTGCTAATGAGGAGCTCTGTTTGACATAGATAGGTGGTCTGTTCCAGAGTATGGGAAGTCTCTGGGACAGGAATCTATCCCTCCAGCATGTTCTGTTTATTGTGGTGACAAGGTTTAGATCCCTAGAGTGTGTAGCTCGGAGGGATTGGGATTTCTTTAAGTGGAGCATGTCCAACAGCTCTGGGTTTGACATAGCTTTGTATGTTAGGCAGAGATCACCCCTGAGAAGGCGATATGCGATGGAGTAAAGCTGTAGTTTTTTAAGACGGTCTGCATAGGGCATCTGTTTGAAGCCAGTAATCCTCTTTGTGAGGTATTTCTGTGGTCTTTCCAGTTGTTGTAGATGTCTTGTGAGGTACATACCAAAAGGGGCGTTGTACTCTATAATGGGTCTAATGAGTGATGAGTAGAGGGGAACAATGACCTCTTTCTTTCTGGATGAGAATCCTTTTGTGATGAGATGAGCCACGTAGAAGGATTTCCTGACCACTGTGGCAATGTGATTATCAAAGGAGAGACTACTGTCCACCTGTGTCCCAAGGTCTCTTATCACATTTTCGGCATTAAGTAGACTACCAGCTATGTGGTAGTTCATGGGTACAGAGTTTTTACCAAAGGGGATGACAATGCACTTTTTGGCATTGAGCTTCAGGTCATGACTTTGACACCAGGTATCTGTCTCAGTGAGGCCCTTTTGTAGTTTGTCCACATCGTTAGGAGTTTCGATTATGGCTCCTAGTTTGCAGTCATCTGCAAACTTTGTTAGCCAAAGACCTTCTGTGTTAGCCTGTACTTCAGAGAAGTAGATACCAAACAGGAGAGGACCCAGGACTGAACCCTGTGGTACTCCACTTGTCACTGGTCTGATGTCGGATTTGGAATCCGCTACTTTCACAGTGTGGGTTCTGTCCATGAGCCAGTTGGCAACCCATCTTGTGACATAGGGATTTATTGTTTCACCCTTCTTCTTTAAATCTGCTATGTTCCTCTTTTTGTTGATTTACTAAATCACAAGTTACATCCCTGAGATTAGTGTTTGTTTCATATTTCAGTAAAATATTTTATTTAATTAAATTCTTGTAGCTGTATATATATATATATATATATATATATATATATATATATATATATATATATATATATATATATATACATGTGTGTTTGTGTGTGTGTGTGTGTGTGTGTGTGTGTGTGTATGTGTATGTCTCTGTGCACCAGAAAATATCTGGTGTAGGAGGCAAGGTTAAAAATTGTATAGTCAACTGCATAATGCGAACTAGGCAGTTGATCGACAGGCATGTGAAATCAACAGCTTCTAGGTGGGTAAATATTACTTTCTCTGGGGAAGGTGCAATCTCAGAGTAAGTGCATATAATGAGCAGAGAGTGTGGTGGGTGCAGGCGGACTTCCCCCCTGAAAAAAAAAATCACTGCTTTACTTAGTTTTTTTTAACTATAAATTTGCATGCACCATGGCTGTATCTTGAAGCATGCATTGTGTGGTGTCGACGTTTTTGTTTTTCTGACCATATGTTGTCAATATCTTTGCAGTCGAGTATGTTTTATTTTTGTTGCTTTCATTTTTTTTCTTGTACACTCATATACATACATATATGTGTGAATATATATATTCTTATTATCTGAATGTGACTGTTGCAATTTTCTCCATTGTACATCTCATTGTGCTCTTTTACTAAGCATGTTATATTATATAAGTATACAAATTACATCATTTCTATGTAGATTTTCTTCCAAGACCTCCACCAAAAATTAGTTTTATGCCCAGTCGGGCTTTCCTGGTAAACACTCATCAAATAAATGCACTAGTACTATTGTAACTGTACCCTCATCAATGCACAAAGGATGAACGCTACTAAGTCTGATGACTAAAAGGACAATGTCTTAAACAATAATAATCTGATGTGCAGTATTTTGCTATAAAACTAATTACTTCTCATTTAACAGAATGAAAAGAGGAGAAACAAATGCTATAAAATAAATACATTTCATAAATTTTCTTTTCCTGTACTGGTATCAACTCATAAAAAAATGCAAGTTGGAGTAGTGTGGCAGTACACCAGTTTAGTCAGGTACTGTAATAACAATGCCAATTTTACACTAATGAACTTTACAGCAGAAGTGGAGCATGTGTGCTTAAATACAGTCTCTAAGCAAAACTCATTCAAGAAGGAACTGATGAACAGTGACAGTAGGTCATGCAGCACACAGCACAGCCCATACAAAACACTGCATGCATCAATTAGTTTCTATATATTGTTTTCTGCGAGGAAAAACATGTATGTCATGGTCCATAGCTGTGGACTAAATGCCACCTCTTTACCTTCACAGCAGTATATCATGCACAAGTCTACCTCATGGGGTCCCATTCAACTGCTGCCAGATGGCCAACAACATTATCATCAGTCATGGTTGGAACTGTGCTGGGAGCTGCAGTGATATCACGGGGCATTTCACTACCAGACTATCACATGATCATATTGTGCAGAATAGAACACATGACAAACATATGCATGAAGTAGCAGGGTCATACTGAAAGGTGGCCCCCAGACTCATCTTGGCAAAGGAAATAGGCTAAATGCAGGCCAAAGACACTGTCAATGACAGGTCATGTCTATGACAGGTTGTTTTTATAACTTTCCTCTGCAGTTCCTATTAGATTTCTCATAGGAATAATGAGCCAAGTTTCTAGAGGATAGTCTGCATCACCTGGAAAGCACAAATAAAGAGGGGAAAAGGGGGAGACAAAATGGAAGAG